>NW_009260775.1:929160-967426 GCF_000687185.1 Egretta garzetta
AGGAGCGCGGAGTCCGCCTCCAAAGCTAAAACTGGGGAAAGCAGAGAGCCCTCTTCCCCCCTCCCCCCGGCCATCTCCCCTCAGCCATCACCCTGCTCCATGCTTCCCTCCCGGCTGGGGAAGGGCCTGTTGGCCGCCAGCCCTCGCACTGGGGGCACACGGCTGGTGGACACCGACAGGCAACAGGTCTCAAATCTACTGCCCAGCTGTCGTCGCCAACCCGTGACCTCTCAAGCCTCGCCAGAAAAGAGACTTGGAAGGAATGGAGTCCTCTCGGTTGTGACAGGAACACAGCAAGGCCGGTTCATGGCAACGTAATTAAAGTCGAGTGTTCTCTGTATTGCGTCTTCTGGAAAAATGATATGCTCAGATATGTCCTGACGTGAGAACAGTAGAAACGCACTGCCTCACGCTTTTGCCCTGCATTGGGCTTCATAAGAGACGCTGGAGTTTAGTTATCCGTGAGCCTCCTGTGAGTGAGCAGGACAGGAAGGCAGGTGAAATTCAAATTCATCTTCACACAAGCTCTGTGCTGCAATACAGTAATTCTTGGCATGAGAATGGATTTTCTCCACCTCGGTGTTTTAATTTGTGGTTTTGTTCACTGAATAAGATTGATGTGCTCTTTACTTCCTGCCTGTACAGAGTTTCGGTCTCTTCTGTGGACTTGCACTTGCCCTCTCCCACCAACCAAGAACTTCAGAAATGGTGGTAGAACCCAACGGGTAGACTCCAGCAGCCAGATGAAAACAATGCACTTTTTTAATATTAAAACTTGAATTGATAAGAGAACAAAAAGAACAGGCAGTACCAACGCGCACTGTGACTTGGGTTTCAAACTATTCTTTAAAACAATAACAACAGAGAATGATTGATCATCTATTTACACTGGGAGAACATTGAACTGCCAGCTAAAAAACACTTGCTGGTCTACCATGGATGTAAACGGTTTGGGCATATTCTGAAGTGCCGTGTGAAGCATTTTATGCTAGTGCATCAAAATATTTATGTGGTCCTTGCATGTAACTATTTATTTATTGTTGTACCAGATTTTTTAAAAGCGCAGAACCTGTGCCTGTCATTCACGCTGCTCTATTGATTGGTAAAAGTTACAAAGATAACACAGTTTCAGCTGGTTAGAAACTGATTTATTTATAAAACTGTCATTATTTATTTATAGACTGAGGAGATAGGCCAAGATCCTACAAAGCTAACTGAAGCTGATGAAATGATATACCATATATAAAATTAAGCACATATGTTCTGTATCAAACAAAGCTCCTGTCTTGAGCACTTCATGCTCCAAGGCTTGTCACGTGAAGGTGCCTTAAAGTGTAGCGGTGAGAGCCAGAGAAGTGAAGAGGTTCTAAGGAATCACTAGAATTTCTGTGGTTTCAGAGACTTTCGGTGGAAAGGCAAACGTGATCCCAGGATATATTGACTGAGCTATTTCCAGTAGAGATATATGGAAAAGCAGAAAGCATGAGATCTGATCAGAAATGCCATACTCAGCTTATTCAAAAAGTACGTTTGAGAAAAAAAGAGAGCAGGTGCAGGAGGATGCTAAAAGGGCGTTAAAGGTAATGAAGAGTCGGTCTTTTGAGAGGAGGCTGAAAGAGCTTCGCTTAGCAAAACAAAGACTAAGAGGTAAAAAAGATTGTTGTTTATAAATACCTCAGTATGGTAAATGCAGGGTGTGTACCCAAAATGATAGGGCTTTATGGAAAGTCATTAAAATCTGAAATGAGGCTGAAATTATCTTCTCTTTCATTGGCATTCCAAACAGATAGATGAAGTATTGCTATTTTTATAGCTACTTTTATATTTTTGTTTTCCTAGGCAGAAGCTATTGCACCAGTACAAATTTTCCAGTATGGCTGTGGAGATACTGTTGGAATAGCCGGCATCCTGGAGATCCATTGATAGCGGTAGCAGAGAAGTCTTATTCCCAGATGTGCAGCCGTGAACAGAGAACCTGGACAAGTGTGCTCCTTCCAACTGTGCTAAGTACCGGTAACTTTCTGGAGCTCTGCTGTGTGAGAATCCCACATGGGATAGGAGACTGGGCTGTGAGAGCGTGTACTTCAGTTCATGGTTCTTTGGGTTCTGGTGTCACAGCAACTGGATATAAAACTTCATCAGAGCCATAGGAAAAGATTAAAACGTGCCTACCCAAAGAAGCAAGGTGGTTGGCATTGTTCTGTTGCAACAGTAAATGTTGATATATGTAGTTCGGACTGGCTTTGGAGCCATCATCTGTACATGGAAATCATATTTTGGTGTTACGTCTCCATTTGCAGGAACATCAACTAGACAACGTCATGACTGGACTCTTGCATGTACATTTCTACCTTTTATTTACTACAGTGGGATTCTTCTCACTACCTGCCAAAACTTAGGGATCCAACCTCAGCTAGTCGTACCCTACCTGGGCAGGCACCTATCTACCATATCTACCTGACAGGCACCTATCGCTCCAAACCATCTCCTTCCAGAAAGAGTGACATAAATTGCCTTTTGCAGGCGCTTTATTTTCTCTGTCAGTTCCAGTGAGAGGAAGCCTAGATGCATACTTTTGACTAGAGGACTGTCTGTCTTCCAGAGGCCTAAAGTTAGGTGAAATAAAACCCATCTGAAGGTGACAAAGGTACGTGTAAATGCTGAATGAGAACAGACAGCCAAAGACAGCAAAACAACATGTATTTAGTATCTCAGTAACAAACAATAATTGAACATGAAGTTCCTAATCTTAAAGCGGGAATCCGACATCAATTCCTGGCTGAATTCTTAGCTGGCTTTTTTTTAGAAGAGCATGGTACATACCGCTTTTTGAGGATGCTTTGTTACCGCGTACTGTTACCTTTTTATTACTTTTGCCCAAAGTAATCCAATTAGGAACTTAATACTGATGTTTTGTGTAATCATAGATATCCTAGTATAGACTGTGAGCCAGTAAAGGCCTTAATTTCATATCGTATGGCAGTTTCAGATGCATTTATAGAGATGGGAGTCTTTGTCTCATTTTATAATGCTCCTTGTTCTAAAGGGAACAACAGACATACGTAATGTGCATAGGATGCCGTCTTAACTTTAAAACCAATTAAGTCACTGTAAACACTTAATTTTTTTGAATGCCCTAACTGTTTTGGTCCTAGGGCAACTACTGTGAAGATGCAATGTAAATATCTTTATGAATTACGTGAAGAAACATCTACTTTTGTGTTCCTGGTTTTTAGGAGTTTTCATTTTTCCTTCTGAGGCACTGAATGCTCACTGGAAGATTATGCTTTGGGCTTTCCTGGATACCGCACAGCACGAACTTTAAGCCCTGCAGTTGGACCAATACTGTCTGGTTTACTACTTACAAGATGGGTAGATTTTGATCCTAAATAATTTAAATGAAGACAGGTAGAAGCCTAAACCAAAGACAAAGTATGAAACCCCAGGAAATGGCTGAGGTCCAGTTTTTATTTTAATACTTCTGGAGGTCTCACAAGTTTTCCTCTCACACAAATTAAAAATCCATCTCTATATTTTTTTAAGGCCAGTCAAGTGGGGTTTCTAATGATTTGGAATCTTAAAAAGATACTTAAAAGTGCTCTATCTCACCTTCAAGATGGTTTTAAATTCATCACGTTGGAATGATTTTTTACCCCCGGAGATAACAGCTGAAGATTCCACGATTTTTCCGCAGTGCTTGATGATATTACTCATGTCCAAATGGCAACAATGTTTAGAGGAATGTGATAATAAAATCCATTGAGTAATGAGGTGCTAATACATAGCTGGTGATGCGAAGTTTCAGAGGAAGATATTTTGTCATTGTAATCTGGTACTTACAGAATGTTATTTCTAAAGATAGTTGCTTATGACTATGTCATGTAGTAAGCTCTGTAGTACTCTGGGTTACTTGTATTTTAAACCATTACATTCTTTTTGCAGCCTTGAAGCTTCAAAACACGTATTTTTTAGAATCCATTTCTTTATCCTGGTGCTTACTATCTGTAGACAAGTCCATATAAAAACATTCTAACTGCTACAGATTTTCTCTGTGTCCACATTTACAGCATTATCAAGAAATCCCTCTGCTTACCTTCAATCTATGCACCCAGCTTCTACATGTCATTTTTGGCACCTTTATCAAATAGAGTTTTACCAGGCATAATTTTTTATTGACCCATGCAGACTGTCAAGCACTAAATGTTTTCAATTTTGCTGTATAATTTGGTGTGGTACACATGACATGTCACATACACGTGCAAAATGAAATCATAGGTGGTAGAAAATTTTAATAGCAGGTAAGATTTTCTTTCTTGCCAGTTAAGAAACAAATAAATCTAGAAGCCTAAAGGATACTGAACTGCATGGAACAAAATAAGCAAGGATATTACAACTGGCACAACAATTGTGCTGAAGCCAGATGTGCGTAGTCAAACCTATACAAGCAGGATGGTTAAAAAGACAGTTAACAAAAACTACTGGTTGCTATTATGAACTGAAAAGTCTTACAGAATATTGAACTTGATATTAAAAAAAAATGTTTTCATATGTTGCAATTTGCAGACGAGATCAAGATAAGGAATGGGACCTTAGGGAACATGAAGATAGTAATGTTTTCTGCTTCAATGAATAAGACAATACTAACACATTCATTATTTTAAATTACACTGGTCTTCATAAAAAAGGATTCACTTTTCTAGAATGGATATGTATGTAATATTCAAAGCAGAATATGGAAAGAGCAGAGTTATCTACAGTGGCTCTTTTCCTGACAGAAGACCCAATTCAAGAAAATCTTGAGGACAAACTTACAAGATCAGGCCTGCTCACGGCATCACTTAGTTTCGAATACAACTTGAAACAACTGCAAAGTTAAGCATGTGTTTAAGTATTGTTTGAATAAATATTATTTCAAAAATCTTAAGAAAATATATGAAGATGAATCAAAAAAGAAGTTGTGGAATGCTAATGTTAAGTAAGGGTGCGAAAAATGTATTTACGATAAAGGGAAAATTGAGGGAAAAGTAAAACCTCATCCACCCTTTCTCAAGGCAAATCTGAATTCTGCCATCAGTTTTTTTCGTATTTTAATGAAAATAGTCTTCATACTGTAAATTTTGTGGCAACTTTAGAGGAAATTATCAAAGTGTGCATTTAAAAATGAATAAAATATTAAAAAACAGGACTGCCACTGAAGTCTTCCCAGTATTATCTACCATGTTATTCAGTTGGGGTTAAAGTGATCAAATATGTGGTCAATTTTAAAAGTCAGGGGCAAATTCTGTTTTGTGTTAAGACATCATTGAAACAGAGCAAGGACAAGATGATTATATTAGAAATATATTGCGGTGGGGAGCTTTTATTTTTATTAATAGTCTGAAGTTAAAATCTTCAGAAATATTTTTTAATTATTATTGTTTGCCAGTACCAGAATATGATTTCAGTTATGGCTTTCAAATTTGCCAGCTTGTCTGCTTATGAATACAAAATATTTGTTTTGTTTTCCCTGTCAGAATAGGACATTGCCATGAAACTCAAGAAACATTGCAAAGTTTTGTTCTCTGGATTTTCCTAGGAAATATCTGCAACCATCTGAGCTGAGGGGGGAAAAAGCAATTTCATGAGAGCAGAATAGCTTCCACTCAGAGGAGGGGGAAAAAAAAATAAAGCAAATTTTCACAATGAATAGAAACTTCACAGACGTGGTGTTTGTATCTGGGTGCCAAAACCTAGTTTTCTCAGTCCATATTTAGGCACTTGCAGATAGGTGGCCTACTTGTCAGTAATACTAAACATTCACAAATGAAAAAGAAATTGCTAGTTACTTCTAAAAACCAAGCAGCTTATCCAAAATTGCCTGAGTATTTGAAGCGCCAAACTTCAGCCTGTAGTTTTGAAATTTTCAGCCCGTAGTTTTAAAGATCCTACACACCATATTTTATCCACTGAAATGTGTTCTTTTGATCTTAATTGCAGGTTTGATAAATCTAGACCCATGAATTATATGCCAGGTCTCAGGCGGTGGGTAATTACTCCTAGCTTAGGCAAGTTACAGCGCACTTGCAGCCACTATTCCTGACCATAGCGCCAATGGAACGGCCAGTCTGTGTGTGGGGATCAGGGCTTGTTCTCAGCCTAACTGTGTGTCTTCAAGGTGTGTACAGGCAAGTACACCGCGTGGCTTGCATTAAGAATGCTGTTTCTTCCAGGTAGAAGACAAGACTGCAGATCTGTCTGCAGAATAAAATACAGTAAGGCAGTCACTCGTTCAGCATACTGAGTAACATGATAAGGAGTCTTCCATGCTCAAGGCACTTCTGTTTATTCAGGTGACCACTGGTGAGAATCACTGCGGATTTTGATTTTGTTCAGGCTACGTACCGCTTCTAGAACAGAAACTGAGTCCCTAATGTGGCTTAATAAATACTGGAGAAGAATTATCATGAGAATCTGGTATCCGGAAAGACCAGTGGGAGCTGCAAAGCTGAAAAGGACAATAACATGCCATAAAGTTCACTGAATTTTCTTAGGAAAATATGTGCAATTTTTAGAAATGCACTGCAGTCGGTAAGAAGTATTCTGTAAATACAGTGCAATTAGGGAACTGCTTATTTACCGCATTGTACAAACCTAATGCTTTTGGTTAGGAGGAAATAGAAATCTAGCATTCTAATACCCATCAGCAAGGGGCCTATGACACGGCTGAGTAATCTGCACAGGAAGGCACTTACGCCATGCTTCCTGCCAACCGAAATCTGTTTGCCCAGATCATTAAGAAACATTGACAAGAGTGTTTCACACCTGTACTCTCTTCTTTGGCTACCGGTTCCAGTCTGGGTGAAATGTAAGGACCTGTATTGTCTCCATGCTCATTATCTCAGACCTGCCTTACCCTTACCCCTTTGCAGCACTCTGCATCCTGAAGCTGAAAGCAAGGAGGTCAGCTGCAGAGCGTTCCCCGGGGGACGGACCATTTCAGCCTCGATCGTGCACCTTGATCACAGGAGTGGGCGTGCGCACCTTCTGGAGTCAAAAGGGAGTCAAAGAGCCAATGCACAGCGCAAGAAGCGTCCGTCTGTGCAGATCAGCTTACAGGGTAGAGACATTTTAGAGCACAATGCGAGATCACTTTCTTTGTGCTCCCTAGTAGAAACAGTCTTTAGAATTCACTGACATTTAATCATCTGCCTCATATCACTCCTTTTCAGAGTAGCTATTTTGGTGCTGTGTGGGGGTTGTCACAGCAATGGTTGCCTAATTCTGATCTAAATTTTGTGATGTGCAGCCAGATCTTCTACTGATAAGCATTTTATATCTGAATGTAATAATAAAAGGAATTAAAAGTGATTCTGGTTCATGAAAGAGCAGTGACATACTTACCAGATATTCCTAGCTCTTGGAAAAAGAAACCTAGCACAATTTCCGCAAAGCCCATGGAAAAAATGGTTGGACATCAATACACAAGTTCCCAGCACCTACCCTATCTCTTCAGTTTCAGTAGCTACAGGTGAATGGATTTTCAGTAGGGTCCAAGAAATCAGAACTTGTTCCATGTAAATGGCAGGCATCGGTATTTTCAAATTGCTGCTGGCCTCATAAAATGGCTGAGGTTCAGAACTGTTTCGAAGCTTAGCAGCCAGAAAAGTATCAGTGAAATTGCCAAGAAGCTTGCTGCTTCATGCAGCAAGGAACACAGATCTAAATGAGATTTTTCCTTTTTTCTTGCAGAGGAGCAGTAAGAAAGGGGGTGGGGAAAGGGAGCTGCTCACTGTATTTTCCCTGAAATACACTGTGGCTATAGATTTGAATCAATCCCGTGAGTGTTTTATAAGTGGTTTTAAGATGACATAAATGTCCTATTAAAGGCTTCTTGTGTTTCTCTGCTGAGATCAGTACAAATATATATATATATACACACACACAATATGCCAATAGTGTTTTGTTGGTGTTTTTTTTTTCCTGGACAGTTCTTTCAGAGTTACATCCGTGTGTATCTGCATTTTGTTACTGTATACAAGCACACACTTAGGTTTTACTGGCCATGAGGTATTTGCCCATAGGATTAAAATATAAAATCATAGAAAAAAACCCTTCAGATTACTTTTGAAATGCTAAACCCCACTTTTGCTACAGCATTTAACTGGCAATTGATCTGATGGGGCAAGATCTGTGTTTCTCAAGTTGGGTAATATATCTTACTAGGACTATGTTCTTTGCTTCTTGTGACAGAGTGTAGAAAAGCAAATTATAAACATATCTGTAAAAGTCTGGATCTTAGTGTGTAGTGTTTGGTATCTTTATGACACAGCAGAGTAACCTGCTGGTTTTAGGGTTCATCTAGTTCAAACTTTTTGAATGTGCAATCCCATTTTGTTTACCTGTTTTTTATATAATGTTCAAGGATCGAACTAGTGGGTACATGTTGCAGATCTAATATTGTCCTATTTGAATATGCATTTTTAGTAATTACTTGCCATATTTCTTTTTAAAGTTTCCTCATTGTATATTTTTTTTAAATTTATTTTTTTTAAATTAACTTTTTTCTAATATTCACAACCACCCTCAAATCCTTTTACAGTCTACAGAGGGGCTGATACAGAGTTTGCATAATGACTCTTGGTTTTTTTCAGTTCAAGACACTAAATGAGAATAATCTGTTGCTGTGACAATTAATTAAGAATATTAGTCAGGGAATATAGACAACAAGCATGCAAGAGAAAGCAGATCTCCAAAAGATTTTTAACATTCAACAACAACTTTTTGCATATGTAATATGTTGTTGCAAGTGCTTTTGACAGCTTGGTCAACCCCTCTTTGTGTTTATCTAGAAAATCTATCTTTCAAAATATGGGCCAAAATTCTACTCTTACTGAGCCAGGAATTAGCAATGCGTCCATGACAGGATCCCAATTTGGTCAAATCACTGAGGTGGAAGTGCCAAGGCCTTCTACTGTGAGTTCCCCAAAGAAAACTAAAACCTAAAAACTTATCTTTTTAAAAGGGAGACAGAAGACATAAAGAGAAATTAAATTTTCTGCAGATGTCTTCTAAGTCTGGTGTGTTTTGAAGGGTAGTCCATGACTGCAGCTAAATTAACAGCTTGCTGAATGGCAGCAAATTCTGCTTTGTCTGCTTTAGTCCTCCAGAAATTCTCCCCTTCACCTCTAAAGCCTGCTGGGATGCTCTTTCATCCTCACTGCAGTCTTTCAAACCATGCCTGAGCTCCAGGGCCCTTGCTATAACTTCCTTGCTCACTCCATCTTGCAGTCTCTTGAGCCTTCTCGTGTTGAGGACTCTCAGTTGCCCTAAGGGAAAGAACAGTCTCCCCTTTCTCCAAGAGGTCCCTCTTCTTAAAAGGAGCACAACACATGCTTTGGAGAAATAAATCAGATGCCCATGAAATTCCAAGCAAAGTCTGCCCCAGCCTTTGAGTATCAAGTGTCACAGTTTAAGACCACCTAAAGAAACACCTCTATGAAAGAGGTGTACGACATCTGGTTTAACATTGCCTCAGGATTAAATTGGTTTAGTATAGTTTGAAAACACATCAAAAGATTGGGGTTTTTTAAACAAACAAAATTAAAAATATATCTTTAGTTGTATCAGACCGTCCACTTGAGTAATTATTCTGGTTATATGTCAGGCCAACTCAGTAATGCTCGTCATCCTCCTGAGCCCATTACTCTTATGTCTCTGCCAGATTAATGGCCAAATTGTCAGAAAGCCATTGCAGTACAAAGATGAATTAGAATCACACAGTAAGGGTCACGGCTACCCACATCAGCTCCCTGCTTAAGATGTTTGCCACCTATTTACGAGGAACAAACTCTACTTACCTGAAAGTCACCTTAGAACTGTAGTTCTCTCCAGGTCTCTATGAAGTTGGTGGAGACTGACTACAGGCATTTCCTGAGGACAATTCTGTCCATCTAATGTCTGACTGGTTGTTTGGGTTGGGTTGTCAGGGTTTTTTGGTTGCTGACGCTAGCTGTGCTCCTCAGCTTCTTGCCTCAGGTGGTGTCTATTCTGAGGTAAGCTTGTACCGTTCATCAGTTTGACAATTGGAGTCAGCTGAAGAGTAAAAAGAGAGGAACTATGATCTGTGTTAAGAGAAGTACCTGTTATACCAAATAGAGGCCCTTCCACAGCTGAATCCCCACTCGGCTGTTGGTGCACACCATCATATGCAATCTTACCCTCATTCCTCAGCATGGTCTGAGACAGTCTATCTTGCCAAAAGAAATTCCCAATCTCTTGGCACTTGCTCAATATTGCACTCTTAGCTGGCTTCCCGCTTGCCACTACACCTTTGTAAGCCCTGTATCCGCTTGGGTCCAGTCCTCTGAGGATGGATACATTTTTCCTCACCTTTCAGTCTTTCTTTTTAGCATTAAAATAATTGCAACCCTGTTGGCACAGGAGATACAGCGTGCAGTAGTAATAAGACTGCAGTCATTTGAAGTCTAGACGTATCTGGGCAAACTGGAATGATTTGCCACTGAATTCAAATCAAAGCATCTTGCCTTATTTAAATGGAGATATAGTTTTAAATGGAAAGCTAGATACGGATGAGAGATGAAGGAGCTGCTATGGAGCTCTGGCAAGTTTATTACTGTAAGGTTATTACTTACATCATAACTTAGGTTGTAATTGGAGCACAGAAGGAGTATGTGGTCAAAAGACTGCAGAGATTTCTGAGATCTCTGACCTGAAGAGTTTATGATCCAGTGGTCTGATTCAGACAAAATATCCAACAAAATCAAATAGGAAATGTGTGCGAAGGAAAACCTACAATAAAGGAAGCCTAGGCACAAACCATAAGCTCAGATTCTTTGTGTCTATATGCTGCAGCGCGCAGATCTTATCAGCTCAAACATTCAGAAATGATGGATTGGAGCTCAAAGCATCATGAGACTGACTTTAAAACAAGATTTTTAAAAGTGGTACATTGTAATTCTTTTCCCTTCCAGTCTCTAAGCTTTTAGAGAGCTTTCAGTTAGTGCTTTCAAGGTTTCATCTGCAAACCTCAGGGCTGGAAACTTGCATTTAGTGGTATCGGAGCTCTCAGGCAATCTCACTTATCAAGAAATTAAGGTTGTAAGGAAAAAACCCACAAAATATTGTGAAATTAAAAATAAACAAGTGACCTGGCAACCTTGGATACCTTAATATAGGAAACTTTATATTTTAACCAGCTTTACAAAGATATGATAATTCTCAGAACACTTTCAGGGTAGAGAAGTGCTGCTCTTCCTCTCTTTCAGTACTTAGGAAACAAAGTGGGCTAATTTTCTGCTATCTACCAGCCAACATTCTAAATGGATACACACAAAGTGTAAAGAAGTAAGTAACATATTGCCTAAATCTCCATTATGAACTCAGCTAAATCCACCTTATGCATCTAGTACTGTGCACATCTATTTCCGTGCACTCATCTATCTCTTCTTACCACAGTAAACTGGCCTCTTGGACAACTGTCCTTTCAGTACTTCCTAATGTTATTACTGTGTGTTGGCTAAAGCACTGCCTATTCAATACTTCTATGCAAACTAGTATTTTGCCAGTACCACAAATGAGAAAGTTGCTCCGAAGAAACAGTGGCAGAAGCTTAACAGGGAGTAATCTCAAGCAGCTGCTAGAACTTTCATCAGCACATTACGTTGATCTTATCTGGGGAGGGGAGCAAAGACTCTTGTAATAGCACAGCTAATACCTCTGCTTTAAAAGCAAAGAATTGGGGAAGCCTGGGAAATCAGCAGTTGGTGTGCTGGATTAGATTCCAGATCCAGTATCCTCCCTCTGGCAGTTCCAATGTTACACTTCAAAGGAGCCCCATAATAGCAAATGGGAGATGTCTGTGCACACGCACAAAAAACCACGTGTGAGTCTTGTCCCCATACATGAACAAAGACAGACTTAAACCCTGAAGCACAAGGGTTAATAACATCCATTGCAAATTTTGTATTGCATTTAACTGTAATTCTGTATAATCTTGATTCTCATGTAATTAAAAAAGAAGTCTCGTCACCAGGATTCATTCATTAAATGATTTTTTATGTCAAAAATAATGCTTTGAATTTAATCTAGGGACAGACTTAGTACATAAGAGTTCCCAGTGCAAAGTTGAAGTCACACTCTTCTCAAGTCCATCTACAGAAATAGGTGGGCAGCCACAGTTCCCCAATGGAGGCTTCTGGGCAGTAGACAAGAGTACTAGCTTTGAGAGGCTTATGTTGGTCTAATCCGATTCAGAGGGAACAAAGCCAGGGGTAATTTTAATGTTATACCATGTTCGTTCCATACATCCAGGTTCATCCCACTTTGCACTTTCCACTTGAGACATCAGCTACAAACCTCTGCTGCTGATTGATCTGCATTTTCTGTTTGACTGCTTAATAATGAAATTCCTAAGGTAGAGGAACAGGTACAAATTTTATTATCAGCAGCCTGCCAGTATCATTTCTCTCTCTTTTGCCATAAATATGGTGCAGAAATTCCCACTGAAATCCCAATTTTGGCCCACTCAGTGGGAAAACTGGAAGACCTTAATACTGTTTAGATGAGGAATCACCAAGTCAAGAGGCATTAGCCCAGCGGTGCCAATACAGCTCAAAACAGTCATGACCTCTTAGATGAAAGGGGTAATGACCAAGCTGAGCTCCACAGCGTCCTGCACAAAAGAATCATTGGGGCAGAAGAACAACTGATATTATTTTTGGTTTGGATCTGCTCCCACAAAGTGGAAAAAGGAATGACTAGTAATTGCTAACAAGGCTTAAAGGCAGGGGTAAGCTATGAAGATCACCCACAACAGAGGTAAATATAGTCAGTATAGACAATGTAGTCCAAAGGCACAAACCAGTGACCAGGTTTTTGAATGCAGCATTTTAGAGAAATTTAAAGAACAATGTGGAGAAATAACTGTAGCATTTTATAGGGAATTTAAAAAATTATACTATAATGCTGCTCTATATAGCATGGTTGCCTAGTTACAAAGCAGAGTCCTTGGGATGATGGGGAAAATATTATTCATACAAGTTTAAAGTGCCCCCCCCCAAATATCAGCAATGGCTTGTCTGTAAATCAGAGTAATGCTGGCATATTGGCTGATCTCTCACAATTTGCTGGACCTAGGCGCAAACATTTTATGCAATTTTACACCCTATTTGAGATACAGCATCTGTTTGTAGTTCTAAGTTATTCATACCAGATCATAAGCAATCACTCTACAGAGTTTGGAATCTGTCCATTCCAAACTCAGAGATTTTAGGCCACTGAGGTGGACAGAAATTCAACAATTCAAGGAAACAGTAAGAAACAGATTTTCTGTATTTGTTTTATTAAGTATGGTAGTCTTTGAGGTGCTGAGGATGTTGCAGTGTAAGAATTACCTCAACACAGTGGGAAGGGTAAAGGTAAGGCCAGAAGTTTTAAAAAAAGGAGAAAAAAATACACTGTTATTCTGTAATTGATTTTGGGACTCCAGTAATTTAGTCTGGCAATTTTATGAGTTTGTTTGCAGTCTAAATTAATTGCATGTCTAATGTATACAAGGCTCACCAACAGGAACATACACTGCCATGTTTGGTCCTATGCAGAAATCCTTGGCATCTCGTTGTAAACCTTCCAATTTACAATTTAACTTCAAAACACGCCTTCTTAACACAATAAGAACAGTAAAAGCATTCAGGAAAATGAGATTTCATTCATTTTATCACCCTGAGTAGTGAATTGTTCTGCAACTTGCAAGAATAAAATAAGACTTTTGAGCTGAAGGATCCAAGTCAGTCCGTCTCCTGAAATACTCAGCCTGGATTTCAACCACCACAAGTAATCTTCCAGAGCTTATTTGTTCCAGAAACAGTGAACTGGTAATTGCATGACAATTTAAGGATAGACATAGCTATTATTAAAGCTATATGCTGCTACAGAGGCAAAGAAATTCAGGTTTCTGTATTCATTGTTTAAAGAGTTTCTCCAGTCACTCCTATGTCATAATTTATATTTTGAAGCTATCATAATTTACATGAAATATTTTTTTTCACCTTGTAATAAGCTCTCTGTAGACTCTGATTGGTTTTTTTTCCATGGCTGATATTTTTCACACCATCCTATTTTAAATAAAATAGATATTTACTGAACAATGCATAGTTTCAGTAGTTGGCTTTGATAGTCCATTGTCTTAGTAAGAAAGCCAAAATTTCCAGAATCCCATTAAAACTAACTTTCTGTAAAGTTTCATTATTTTTTTAAAATATAGGATAGTTTGTTAGAAAAGCAATTGGAGCCATGGGGATTATTTTTATTTTTCTCTCAGTAACTGTAAGAACATGATTAGACAGATGTTTCATTGCAGATTTGTTTTAGACCAATGAGATTTAAAAACACTGAAAATATAATACCCTTTAGAATAAAGTTTAGTATTGTAACATTGAGAGAATTTTAACTATATTATAGTAGACCAAAGAGCTTTCTCTAAATTAATTAAAATAATATTAAAAGTGAAATTCTAAATTCACCAGATAAAGACAGACATCAAAGGAGAATAATATTGTGAGAAAATACTTTGTGAATATTTTCTACCCATTATCCCTCTGTCAAATAATTTAAATAAATGCCACCTAAAGGAGCACTGTAATAAGCTTGCTGTTACAGGGATAAGAGTGCACTCATTATGCAATTGTTTTATTTTATTCTAAGACTGTGCTTCTGAGCTAGGGTTTGGATTAATTTTAGTGTAGAGACAGCAAAGTAGCTACTCCAGCAATTCCAATTAGTTCCTTTGTTGGTTTATCCTTTGGTAAATTCTAGCATTAGTTTGTATTAGATGTTAATCTGTATAGATGTAGTAAACTGATAGTAGGGCGAGATAAATCATACAGTGGATGAAAGGTGTGATGCTTTATGTGAATTTGCTGCTGAAAAAAATTATAAGACCATTCAGCATATTAGATGTATACTACGGAGATCAGTTTACCAGTTTTAGGAACTCTACGTGTCGATAGCTGTGAGATTAATTTACCTCTTAGTTCCGACCACAGTAGGTCAGAAAGCAAGGAATACAATATATGTAATCATGATTTTTAGCATGGTGAGTGTTCTGGCTGTTAACAATTTTGAAATCTGGAAACTCTTAAATCTCTTTTGGAGGATACTTTTCTGTGCTCCCTGACTTTTTCTGATTCCAGTTGACCTTAAAAAATAAACTGTGAATGTAGATAACCAAGCTGGCTTATTTGTTTGGCGTACTCAAATACAGTGAGACCGGTCCTTCCTGATTATCTCCCAGGAGTCAGTTGAAGCCTTGAGAGTCCCAGAGCTCTTTGCAAGAGCTTTGTAGTGTTCTTTTTGCAAAGTTTTGACCTTTCATTAATGTTATTTTTATGATATGTTTTGAATCATCTGACTGATTAGTATTACCATTTCTGTTTCTTTTCCATCAACTTCAAAAAAACACTAGTGGCGTACCTTTGTGTCTTTGTGGTGCATTGATCACTGCTCCTTACTGTAACTATAGTATCATCTTCATACACCATTGTGTGTGTGTGTGTATATATGTTTTTATATACATATGTATATATGTTTTTATGAAATGGAAGTTTCATAACATAAAAACATAAAACATACAAAAATCCTCTTTTTAAAGCTTTATGGTCCAAGAAAGTCTTCTACACCATATTTTCATACTGAAGCCCATAAATTATCCTTGCAGGCCAAGGAAGTGCTAAAGTATACGTATTTTTTTGTTGAATAAATTTGCTATTTTCCACTGTGTCTAGTCAGAAACATTGCAAAAAGGAGATACATTTTTTATCTTTTGAGTGCCAGATTCTCTCCATAGTTATCTGGCCCCAGGCATCCATTCAGGAGTAGACATTAAGTTCTTTATTAAAAAAAAACTTGGAAAAAAATGAGCTCTTTGAGAATGCAGACCTAGTAATGCAAATTTTTTAGATGCTGTTTACCATTCCTCCATCACCTCTGCACTCCCACCACTTTTGATTTGTGTTTGTGCACAAACAACTTATTCACCACCTGGCTCATGGGCTCCTTCCAATCAAATTTCAGGCCAGAATTTGGAATAGACACACCATTGGCTGCAGTGATGGATGATCTACTCTTGCCCATGTAAAGATTCCTCTGTCTTTCTCCAACATTCAATATATTCACCATGCTGAGTACTTATTTTACCTTGAGGAAGTTAATGGTTAAGCACTGAGCTGGAAAACATCCTCCATAAAAAATGCAATCAGAGTCCTGATGGCCTGCTTTGTCTTACTTGCCAAAGCTAAGAAGACCCTCCAGGTTCTACATCAATCTCCCTTTCTTTTCAATATCCATATAGAGGCACTGGGGAAAATTATGAGACATCATCTAAAATACCAACAACATGGATCACTTCCTGTCCCAATGGATGGTTAAGTCTCTTATTCTGTAAAAGTTACCTTCTGTCAGCCAGGTCCCAAGTTAGAATGAAACCTACTCAGATCCATGGGTAATGCCACATGGAATGCACAGGATGCATCATTTTTTCTACTCTCTTTAGCTAAAATTCTTTCCTCTGTCCCCTACCAGTCTTTCTTTAGGAAACTGTGAGACTGTCAGTATTTAATGAGTTTTCTTTTGTCTGTCATTGAAGTTTCTTTTAGACTCACCCTGAGCTGTGTCTGTCTCTTTTCAAAACCTGTCTGACTTGGCTTTTAGGCTTTCTTCATTGTCCTCGCCCATTTTTTCTCCACATAGCAAAAAGACTGAGTGCCTCACCAACTCAGAAGTGTTGTGAACAACAGCTGACTGAAACGAAACTAAAATTTTACATGACAGAGTCACAGCATTACAGAATCACTGAGGTTGGAAAGCACCTCTGGAGAGCATCTAGTCCAAGCCTAGTCCAGCAGGTCAAAGCAGGTCAACAAGGCCGCTCAGAGCTGCGTCCAGTCAGATTTTGAATATCTCCAAGGATGGAGACTCTACGGTCTCTGTGGGCAGCCAGTGTTTGACCACTCTCCCAGTAATAGTTTTTTCGTATGTTTGAACAGAGTTTCCTGTATTTCAGTTTGTGCCTGAAGGGAAGAAGGCATTGAGTACCTCAGCCTTCTCTGCTTTGTCACCACATCCCTGGCCCCATTCAGTAGCAGCCCCACATTTTCCCTAGTTTTTCTTTTCTTTATGGTGTATTTGTAGAAGCCCTTCTTGTTGATCTTCACATCACTTGCCAAATGCAGGTGGGCTTTGGCTTTCCTAACCTAATCTCTGCATATTTGGACAGTGTCTCTGCATTCCTCCTGGTCACCTGACCCTGATTCCCCCTCCCGTACACTTCCTTTTTACATCTGAGTTGAATCAGGAGCTCCTTGTTTATCCACTCAGGCCTCCTACTACCTTTGCTTGATTTCCTGCTCATTAGGATGGACCACTCTTGAGCATGGAGAAGGTGGGCCTTGAAAATCAACTAGCTCTCCTGGACCTTTCTTCTCTCCAGGGATGTATCACATGGGATTATTCCAAGCAGGTCTCTGAAAAACACCAAAGCCTGCTGTGCTGAAGTCCAGGAATGTAATCCTGGTTTTTGCCTTGTTCCCTCCCCTCAAGCTCCTGAACTCTACCATCATGGTCACTGCAGCTGAGGTTGCTCCCAGCCCTCACACCCCCAGCCAGCCCTTCCTTGTTTGTAAGCATGACATCCAGCAAAGCATCTCCCATCATTGGCTTCTCCATCAACTGTTGTCAATGCACACCAGCAGGTAGTGCTGTGGTCCAAGACCCCATGAGGATGAGGGCCAGTGAACATGAGGCTTTTTCCAGTTGTCTGAAGAAGACCTCAACCACTTCTTTCTGGCCAGGCAGTCTGTAGCAGACACCCACAACATCAACCATGTCAGTTTGCCCCGCCCCCTAATCCTGACCCCCAGACTCTCAGCTCACTTGTCACCCATCCCACTTCAGAGCACCGTGCATCTGTCCTGCTCTCTCACATACAGCATAATTCACCCCTCTTGCCATCCTTTCCAAAAAGCCCGCATCTATCCATTGCAACCATTCAGCTGGGTGAAGAATCCCACCATGTCTCTGTGATCCCCATGAGATCATAGCCCTGCGATTGCATCCACAACTTTAATTCCTCCTATTTGTTGCCCATGCTGTGGGCATTAGTGAACAGGCACTCTAGGGAGGCACCTGGCCATGCTTATTTCCCAGAAGGGGTATGAGAGCTTCCCCCATAGCGCTGGGGGGAACATAACAAGGATGGGAAGAGAGGAATATTAAGAACATGCCATATCACAGCTCTTTTTGCTGCCAGAGGACTCCACTTGCAACACTAATGTGACCTGGGACTTTTCCTGTATGCTTTGCAAATTCTGCACACAAGCTGATAAAAATGCTCTTTTATCTCTGAGTAGCAGGAAGCCCAAGTTGCTACTCATGGATAACAAACATGGTTACAGTGGTCTGAGACTTCATGATCTTTAGGTTGCTTCATCATAAATTAGGTTTCCTGGGGATAAAGCACTAACTTGAAAAAGAGCTCACCACTAGTTAAAAATGCAGAAGCTATTTCAGGGAGACAACTGGAGGCTTCTGTTGTCCTGTTGAGTCCTGGCTGATTCCCCTTATAATACCAGATTAATTCCAAAATAGTTTTCTTCGTGTTATACTCCATACACAGATCACTGGCATGAGCCACCGTGTATTTCATTAAAGGAGCAAGACCTCCCTCAGTATTTATGTGCTGTACTACAATGATACGGTCATCAAATGCAAGAGTTAAACTTTTAAAAACTTTGCATTCTAAATCCACTGTATTCCTTCCTTGCTGACCTGAAAGTAAGGATATCCCTTTAGTCAAACAGTCCAAAAGATACATATGCTAATACTACCTAGACGATATTTTCCTTCTCTTAGCTCTAATCTTGCATACACGTGTCAAAAGGCAACAGGGATGGAGATAAGGAAATGTTCCAACAACATGATAGGAAGGCATGGGAAGTACAGTGCCTAAGGGGGATCCTGCTGTTGAAGTAATTCTGGTTTGGGTGGCACTTAGGTTAGCAGCACCTGCTCCAGGTCCAGAGTGAGAGGCAGAGGGAGGAAGCCATCAAGAAAACCCAATGCAGTAAATGTATCTGGCAAATGAAAATCACCCAACTCATGTCACATACTTCTCATCTGTACAAGTTTATCTTATTCTGCACAAGTAGAAATAAGCTTATGTTTAGAACTGGCTTACGGAATTCCTTCCGAATTGTAATTCCCAAATCTACTGATACTTTCATGTTCAACATGCTTCAGCAGGTCAATTTTTAGGTGAATTGATAATTATCACTAATTTTGATATCTCTATATGAAACATTGCTTTTGAATGCTTCAGTTCCAAACTTTGGGAAAGTTGACATTTTGAAATTTATTTGAGAAAGGATAAAAATGGCATATAGAAGTAGATTTAAGGATGAGATAAAACAACTCTTCTTTTTCTTCTTCTTTCCCTCCTCAGCAAGACATGAAGCTTGACCAGTACTTAGCAAAACTGTATCACCATAATAAATACATGTATATCTTATCTATATAAACAGGGTATCATTGTGTGATGCACAATCAAAGCTACTACTAAATCGTTGTTCCAATGTCTGAGCAATTATCTTTCCAAAAGTACACAGAAATGGAAACGAAATTCTGTAATCACTGGGAACTCATTCCTCAGTGATTGCTTTCATTTTCATTTAGAAACATGATAAATGATCCAGCGCTCCTCATTTCACTTTAAGATGATTTCAGATTATCTGAAAACAGCTGGGTTGGGTTTTTTTTAAGACTAGAAGTTCTTAACCGTATTCAGACACACTGGCTGAATCTCATCTCCTGCAACTTGAGACTGCCAAACATTGCATGTCAGGTTTAAGCCAATTCATCATGGTTCTGCGTTTACTCAATGAATGAGGTAGGACCAAGTATCTTCCACAGGTGCCTGCTTTGAGCACCTGTCTTAGAAGAGGATCAATTACCCTCTGGAAGTTCCTATCCCTGTTGACTATACAGAATGTAAATTATTAGTTTATGGAGACTTAGATTACTAGAGACTTAGGTTATAGAGGCAAAAAGTTGAGAGAGGTGAATTTAACTTGTAAATGGCATCCATGTTCAAGTCTTATTCCATTTTAAGGAGACAATACTGCAGCATTTGTCCTGTTTTACTACAGTATAGCTTGTAGGGAAGAAGTCAGAAATACATGGGATAGCGGAAACATGAGTAAATCAATGTATTGTGCAGAGAGTAAAAATACAGGGAAAAAACATGGAAAAAAGCCTCCTCATAGAAGGGGTCAATTAGCTGGTTAATCAGAAAAGAGGGCAGATGTAGGCTTTCATGGAAAAATGTAGTAATAACAGTTCCTTGAAAGAAGGTGGACATACCTTTGAGTAATCGTTGGCTGGAGAACCAGTGGGCAGACAGAGAAAACTCTAAATATGAGTGTTTTAAGGAGACTAGCAAATAGCTGTGTGGTCTTCTGATTTCTTTTTTTTCTGAATGCATTTGTTCAAACTGGGGGAAAAAACCACAACCCCCCTAATAAACCCAGCTGAGGACCGTTCCTTAAACAGTAATCACATATAAACAAATGCCTAGGTATGTTAGCCTCCTTAGAAATGGTTAAACATGCGGTAAAAAAGGGAATTATTATGCTGGCACTGCAGTAGGTTTAGGATTAAAGTAATCTGTTTTATTTCTGGAAACAATGTGGCCCCTCTTTTTGTTGTGGCCATGTTAGAAAGAGAAGTGAGCTGTTAGGCAAACAGGCTACGGGGAGTCGCTGCTGTCCCCAGGGGAGACTCGGCGCATCCTGGCATCCAGCTCGGCTGGAGAGAGAGAAAGGGCAGGCTGGAAAGGGGAGCGTTATGTAGTTAATCTCATGCTGGCTTTAAAACTAACAGCACTGACAGAAAGGGTCACCACAAAGGCGTGAGACAGAGAAAAGGGCAAGGAGCATGAAATGAGTGCGGTATCGGCGTTCATTGAGCAATTTGAACCGACATATGCAATTGTTTGGGGTGGACAATGTCTGGCTTTCTGCATACTGTACAGCAGGGGTATGTTTTCAGCAAGGAGCAGAGTACAGCTCCTGGTATGAATCATGGGAAAGGTCTCTCACATTCCTTGCTCATCATCCCTGGTAGCTCATAGCTTTGCATCGCTGTAAATTCTGTAAGTGCCGTTCTTACTCCTGTTATGCTCAGTATTTCATCTCCAGCGGGTTTTTCTTCATGGCATCATTATCATCAACGACAGATGAATCTCAAGAAGCTGAAATTTCATTTTAGTTGGGATGAGCATCCTGATATTTAGATGATTCTTTGAATCATACATGAACTGGAAATCTCTGAACCTGAGCTGAGAACGTGACAAGTACAGTGTTTTTCATGAGTTTTCAGACACTTTTGCTTTGAGTTACACCTAGAAATACAGAGGAAGGAATGCCCCTGTACTATTCTGGCATTTCCAGTGGGGCAAAAAGGAATGGCTTGTTTTGTAGATCACGGTTTAACTTGAAGCTCAGCCTAGTTTGAATAAGAATAAAGTCCATCTTACTATATGCTGGATTATAAAATTAGCAGGGCTGTAGTGTATTTTTCCAACTGAAAAAAAAGGGAGAGTTTATATCATAATAGAGAGGAAGAAAAGAGTATATGTTGTCTAAAAGTAGCTTGCTGGGTGAAAATCATCTTGTCTAATTACAGAGCTCCACAAATTAGGTTTCTAAGTCTACTCTCCCCTTATAGTTAATAGAACCATCTTCAGAAGACCATTTGCTGACCTGTCTTAGATGCCTGTCTTAGGATGAGACAAATGGCTCTCTGGAGAGCTCTGTTTCTGTCTATTGAAAGGAACGGAGGGTAACAACATTTTCAGAACACTGAAGCATGTGGAAGAGAAGTAGAGTGATTCCTGGTGTTTGCAAGGATCAAGGGCAGGGGCTCTGGAAGCAGTGCTCTACCTCACTTAGGTTTTGTATTGTTTATTTCTTGTATGAGTTTGTTATTGGTTACACTGAAGAGAATGCAAGTAGCAATTTGTTCCACATCAGCTTCAGAAGAGCTTAGAAAAAAATAAATCATATGTCAATGCAAACCTTCATTCCTTTTTTTATTTTATCACATTACTCCTGGACCTTCTAGCAACAGTCTGTGAATTCAGTGGTGAAATCCAGATGATGAAGTGCATAGATCATGGTGATAGATTTTATTTTTATATATATATATACCTGTGACAATTTCAGAATCACTTTGCTGACTATTTGACCTCAATCATATTTTTTTGTAACATCTTAAACAGTTGCATAGCTTTGAAAAGCTGCTCTTTTAAATATTTTTTCTAACAGTGCTGCCAGCCCACAAAGCTTTCCTCTCTTCTACCTCATGTATACTGACCTGGAGCTCTGAATGGGCAATATATATTCCTAAACCAGTGACAGCTTTATTGTGTTATCCAAAATCCAGTAGGGCCAGCAAATTGGAGCTATATTGCGCAGGGAACTGCCAAACCCCAATTTTTCAATTGGCTACACAGTGTTGGTTGTAATGCAGTTGGTGAGACCGTAACCATCTTACAGTTACTAGAAGACTGCTTCAGGTAATTTAGAGACCTCAGAGCATTTACCATTCACGGCTTTTACTTTCCGTGCTGTAACTATAAAGCTGGACATACACTATTCAGTTATCCAATTTGGCAGTCAGCAGATAAAAAATACTTCATTTCTATGACTGTGAAAAATGCCGAGTAGTTGTTTACATCAATGTAAACTCTGCATGCTCTTCTACAGTTTGATTTGTAACGTTTTAAGTCCAGCCTGCAGGGGGTAGGAACTTCAGCATGCTGAAAAGATAGCTAACCTCACATGTTCTAAAAAAAAATCTCTGAAACAAACTAAGGGGCACAACCATAAGAGGTAGTCAGTACTGAAGTGGTTGAGTGGAACAGTAAACAGGTTTTATATACAAAAGTTTAGGATAATCCACAAAACTCCTGTGTGACTCTGCTTCTCAATTAATGAGGTTATCTATTTTCCTTGTTAAACTCTAACCACGTGGTCTCATTGCTGGGATTCTCTAGCAAGCCTGAAAGCTGAAGAGCACGCTATCGCAGCAGGCACACAGAGGATGAAAGCCGTGCATGAGGCAGAGGTCCCACCCACCAGCCCTGTCCACAGAACCAGACCACCACACTCACTGGAGGCTGCAGATGTCAGATGAGGGAGCAAACCCAAGTGGCACCTCCTCAGGACAAAGCAGTTACCACCCTATGTCATCCAAGAGCTTGAAGGGATTTTTAATGACCACATGTAGCCAGGACTTCAGTTTTACGTTGCGTCCAAAAGCTGACATTATATTCCTAGCTTAGTTCTGGGGCTTTACAAGCTGTCATGGTCTTGGCTTGGAGGGGACAGAGGCGCGTCTTTAGTCACTGCTAAACTCTGCAGCAACCGGGAGCTGCTGGAAGCTTGCCATCTCCCTGACAATAAGATCTGGCTCAGCTAGTTTTGTGAACTCCGATGAGATCTCAACCTGGTGCAATGTTGCCGCAAATGTTGGTAATGTAACTTCCTTATCAGAAGCATAAGGAAGTTTTCTTTTTTTTTCTTTTTTTTTAGATTGGTCTTTATTGAGCAAGCTACTCAGTTGATGAGACTGACAAAAATATGCAAAGGACACATACCACGGCGTGCATGGATGTCTGATCATATGAATTTTATTTTGAAGAGCAGACAGAATGCTTGGACAAGTCATCCTTTGTTGCTTTAAGTATGTGAAAGTGTCCCTGTGCTAACCTGTATTTTTTCTAAGGGCAGTTGCTCTTCTGTTGCAATTCATGTTATATATTTTTATTCTTTTTACTTGTAAAGATGTGAAGTTCACATAATGAAAAATCAGTGCTTTTTTGAACCTTTTTTAACCCAATCTGCCCAGTGATGTGATTAGGCCATACCATATAACAAGTAAATAAACTTCTTTAAATTACTCCGTTAAACAATAAAACCAATGACAAATATAACTAGAGTCCTCCTTGGGGAAAAAAATTACAATAACCCAAAGATATTTAAGTCTGTGTTGCTGCATAAGCGAAATCAAAGTGAAAACATGTTTTTTACTGGACAAATAAAAACTTCCAAATGATAGCTCCAAAAGATTCTCTCTTTACCACAGAAACAATGATAATGGCATGTCCAAGTGGATGGAAAGTTTCTGTTTCAAGGCCTGCCAACAACTGCTCTCATGAGCTGTGTTGGAGAATTTGAGCAGAACAGGGGCTGTAGTTCAGACACCCTGGAGGTGACAGCAGAAAGGACATAGACTTTCTGGGTAGGATGCATTCAAAGGACATTATCAAGATGAAAAAGGAATGCAAAGTTCTTCAGCCATAGAGCTTAGAAATCATAGTATCTTCAGCCATAACTGTTTTTAACAACCTGCATCCTCTCAAACACCTATTAGTATCAAAGACTTCCTTAACAGGAAAAGAAAAACTGGGGTTTAGAGTGATGCACTTCTTTTCACACGTCCAGTCTCTAAAAGATGTCTGAGGAGTGATGCTAGCTCTAGGTCAAGGCAAAACAGAGAATTGCTAAAGGCAGCGAAGGGCACATGGACTAGTAGGTACTGTGAGGGGACAAAAAAAGAAAGAGCTTTGATATCCCAAATTGGGTCTCCCACATTTCTCATCTTTGGTGGCAGCAGAAGCTGCAACGCCATTTCACAAGGGGTGTCCTTCATGCTCACTGTCACTTTTCTCTGCCAGCATGCTTGATGACATGGGCTGCCTTGGGACATCCAATTGCATGGATGACTTAAAAGCCTTGAGTCAACCCTGATGAGAGTAGTTGCATACAGTTAGCCACCATGGGGTATGTAGGTAAACTGAGCGTTCCCATAGACGAGTAGTAACCTCACTGCCCTTCTTAGAACAAGGATGAAAAAGAGCTTAATAAGCCACAAAGCTAGTGAGGGGGGGAATTGCCTAAATTTCTGGCAAAATGTAAAAGAAGAAAAAGATCAGATGAATTTTCAAAAGGACCAGTGGTTTAAGGATCCTTTGCCAAACTCCTCAAGTTACATTCCTTATTTAAATATAGCTTAAACTGGCTTCCTTAAAATACAGAAAACTAAGCCCTATGATTGCTTACTTTTGAAATATTTGACCGCTACCGGTGAGTCTGGTGAGGGAAATTAACTGCACTTGTACAGTATTATTTAACACAGCGGATGTTCTATGGCAGAAGCTTTCAGGAGAAAAAAAGCAGGGGGACATTAAATAATAAAAAAGAAAACTGTGCTTTTATTCTGCTATTAAGTGGTGTGTCCTTAGTTGTTACTGGAGATTAGTCACAGAACCACAGGAAGGGTGACTTTTTAAACCTCTGATTTTAAAGGATCCTCAGAACTTTACTTAACAAGATTGCAAGTTAAAAAAAAAAAAAACATAATACAAAATCTACACTTTTGAGTTCGCATGCTGTTATGGTGATACGATTTTTAGGAACATGGTTACAGAAAGAATGATAGCAAAGCCTAAAATTAGCTGGTGATTCTCCAAGGATCTGCTGCACTTCTCTCTCAGGACCTTTTACAGGATAACCTGTGGCCTCCCATTTGCCATTGTACTGGTTTCTATTCTGCAGCTCCTAGAATAGCAGTTGTACATGTATAGTGTATAGGCATTTTTATTTATTGCTTTGGCTTAACAGGAAAAAAAGGTACTAAGATAACCTCTTACATCAGTCTGTAAGCATATCCACCAAAACCAGGTACTTACTGTTTGAAGAGAGAAGTTCCTCCATTGCATTCTGCCAGCCTAAGATGTATGGGTGGTGAGGAGTTAAAATCACATCTCCTCTAAATTGCTCTTCGAACTGTTATTTGAATTAACTGCTGTCATTGACTTCTGGTCAGAAACCTAAACCAGAAGTGATAGTTTGGGGAAAAAAAGCTGAATACTCCCTCCAGCATTTTTAGGTAGGTTAGTAGGAACTGAAATTCTTGATGGCACGCTTCTTGTTTTACGTAACATTTACCCACTTCTCTAAATAACTTTTTTATTTCAGTTATGTCCAGATCAATTGGGCTAGGACAGTAAAAATGCATTAGATGAGCCCCAAATAGACATAACACAGCAGGAGTAATACATTTTTATACTTTCTAATCAAATATTGTGAGTGTCTAGGGGAAGAGGTTTTATGTTCTGTTAAATGCAGGACTTGGAACCAGGAATTCTGGGGTCTTCTTCGATCTTTGTCACTGACTTAACTGAAAAAGCTGTGTTGGTCGTGTATGTGGCTACAGTGGCCATCTGCATTTATAAAACCCTGTACAGATGTGACCCTTTTATAATCCAAGCTACCACCAACCCCAACCAGTACCGAAGATGTCCAGAATATGGAGTACGGCCACTAGTGGTGCCTGCAGCTGGGCTTAGGAAGGCTTTGGTAGAAGATTTGGTTCTCAGCCATGTTCCAGCTGCCCAGAAAAAGAAATCTTCACAACCTGCAGTGTGTGACTGAGTTCCTACCTGTCCTCTTCTTCTCCTCCCTGCGGAAACTGGTGCTGGACTTTGCAATTCTCGAAAATTTCTGATTAAGTCTGTTCAGGTGCTTCATGAGCAAGCATACTGTTTTCCTTTTTTTCCTAAGTGAAGAAATTCAGATCCATCTAATGCGCAAGAATGCAGAGAGGGAAAAAAAAAAGAAGACAAATCCTACCTTAGCTATGCAGGATGAGTTATCTCATTTAACAGGCAAGAAATCTAATTGAATGACTTGCCCGAGGATCAGCAGTGAGTTGGTGGCAACACCGTATCTCCTGAATGACGGAGTTGCGAGATTATCCTTCACCAATGCCGCTTGTCATTTTAATATACAGAGGTATCTTATTTTTTTAAGATATGTAGATGATTCATGCTAGTATGAAAAGGAATTAACTTCAACAGGGAAAAATACTTCCCTTCCAAATGGTTGAAAGCACGTTTACAATGAGTAACCTGTCTATGTACCTGGGAAGACTGTTTTCCTGTCATTAAGTTCTTTGTATAAATTAAAATCATCCTGTGTTGTGGCAATGTTTTCGCCATCTTGTCTCTATTATAGCAGGTCAATAAAGAAATAAATTCTAGTAACAGTTTCCAATAACAAACTAAAATTCTGTTGAGATTTATCCAGTAAGGTAGGGGTCAAATTCTTGGAGAAGCTGAGCAGCTTGGACTCCTATGGCTCCGCTGCTTAGCACCACCTTACTTTGGAGCCCCAAATTTTACATAATAAATGATCTAATCACCTACCAGGGTTTAGAACTGTCACAAGTTAATAACAGCACTGCAGCCATAGCTGCAAAATATTACACAATAAAACAATATAAATGGAAATAATCTCTCATGAGTGCCAATAATCTAGATTTACAGGGTAATCCATAGGTATTGCAACTCCTAACAGATTGCCCAAATACTGTTTGGAGACTTCTATTTCAAATCTAGTACATTTTATTACCATTTCGAAGGCTAGGAAATTGAGGAATAAATTAAAGAGCTAAAATGGGGAAAACAAACATTTACAGATTGGATTTAAACATACGGAAGTGTGAGAAGCAAAGCTCCCTCTTTTGAAAGGATTTAATTAATGTTTAATGAGCTGAGTTGCGAGCTGGAGCTTGCTCCCCGGCATCCCCTTGCCCCGGCGCAGTGCGTGCCGCGCTCCCGCCCCTTCGGCGCGGTTCTGTAGCGGCAGCTCACGGGGGCCATTTCTCGTCAGCCCGTCTCGAGGCACCTGGCAAAGCTGCCGTTGTACTTGTCACCACTGCAGGCCAGGGATAGGCATCTCGCTCAGGGTGACCAAGCAAATCAAGGACGGGATCTGTGTGGTGAGCAAGATACCAGGCTGCATTCCCCAAATTTGTAGAGGTGAGAGGAGGGTGGGCATTTTGAATATAGGTTTATTTTGCTCGCTGGCTTCTTGGTGGCAGAAATGAGAGCCCACTTGTATGGGCAGGGCCCACCAACTAAATGTTCTCCGGGGTGCCTATGGATTTTTCCTCACCACTGTTAGCACAGAGGCAGGAAACGGTCTACCGTCGGGATGGAGTAGTCTGGACAGCCTGGTTTTGTCCAGTAGTGAGCTTTACATGAGTAAGGTCTGCAGGGAAGAAGCAGGGGCGCCTCTTTCTCCAGACACCCGCCTGATGTGCTGGGCGAGCCCTTCCAGGGTCCAGCACAACCCCACACAGCGAGCAAAGCCCAGGCTGGCCAACTCACCTCGCACATGAATTTTAGCCTCTGCAAAGCTGAGTTCAGCTCGAAAGGTAATGTAGAAGTGACCACCATGACTTTCCTAGCTACACAGTCCTCTCAGACGCCACCCTTATTTCAAATAAATTGCAATCAGTTTTGTTCTACTGTGCTATCATTCTTTAGAGACTGTGTCTGTGCTTTAATCTTCCCCCAGCAAATCCTTGTTCTTGGTTATCTATCTTCTCCCACTCTGCAAATGCTGTGGTCCCCCTCTCTAAACCGAGATATTTCTGAGGAAGCCTGGCTGAGGCATCCTGTTCTTCAGAAAGCATATAATAATTTCAGTGACGTGATACGAATATAAACAAGCCTATTGTAATATTTATTTACCCCATATATTTTAATTCTGTTTTTCTAAATGCACTGATGTACAGCCTGCAGTACAGATTTATTGAAGATAATGATACTGACAAAGTACAAGTATTTACAAATACCTTAGACAATAAAACATAAGTGCATGCTGCATTCTACATTAACACAGCTGTGATATAGTTTATTTGCTGGTGTCAGCCGTGTAACAGAGAGTGACACAGACCACGGTCTAAGTGTGAGTGTTTCAGCAGAATCTCAGACAGCTGGATAGGTGTGAGGTTGAAAAAAGGCTATTTAATTTTTAGAAGACTTCCAACGTAACAAAAAAAAATTGCCAGTGTTAATGTTAAAAACCACGAGACTCTTTAACATGTTAGTAAGCATTCAAAAAAATGTTGGTTTATATACATTAATACCCATCTGCTGGTTTTGTATGTACACAGTGGTTAGCATTGCTATACCTGGATAATTAGTTGTGTCTAGATATGAAACATATGCAAAATTTTGATACAATGCTCAAAGAAGTTTTGACTTACTGGAAAGCTGGAAAATGTGCTAGCATAGAAACCAATACAATAGACAGATCTCTATTGCCAACAGGAAATAAGATGAAAATATAATAAACTTTAATAAATGTGAATTATACAATCTTGAGATGCTTTTTTGACTATTTTATTAAGTAGAGTTTGCTAGCAATTTTATTTTTCCTACCGGGGAATGAGATTAATAATAAAACTCATGCAAATGAGTTAATAGTTCTTTTCATAATGCTAATGACCAGAATTAGTGGTGCTTTGGAGAGGGCAAAATCTTGCTGTAGATAATCAAGCACAACGCTCATAGAGTGCTATACCGATATGATACTGTTTTCAGTATAGAAAGTTACAGTAGTATCTCAGGTGTTCAGGTTTTTCAGCGATAGATGATTTTTCACTGATTCACTGAAGCGTGGTCATTTCAACAAGCACTGTGCAAGCAATAATTCAAAAGGCACCAAGAAGTAAGTTTCATATCACTTTAGAAATATTGTCCAAACCTACCTGAATGCTATAATACATAAAGCCTATTGCTTAAAGATACAGTTCATGCACAACTCTAACCTTTTCTGTGATGATTTGAGTCAAATGCAGAGATTCCACACTGGGCAGGACAGAGTAGCTCTGTGTTGCATCAAAAGAAGATCGGAATATGTTAACAAACATTAACCTTCCTGTACCTTTCCAGCTAGAGACACTGTTAATGAGAATACCAGAGACCGCCGGCCATTAAAATCATTGGACTTGTGCTACTTTTCATTTACAAAGGGTCTGGTTCAGTGCCCTGGGACTGGCCTGTTTTTTCTTGTGGATTACAGTGTGTGTTATGCTATGTATGAAATAGTATTATGGGTTTAACCAGAAAACAAAACAAAATATGACCATGGAAATCAATTTGGTCACTGAGTTGAACTTGCCCCGTGCCTGCTGTGCTTTGGCTGCATCGCTAATGTGTTTCCAAGCCTCAGTCACGGGGAGCAAAGCCGTCACTCTAAGGCTCCAGCGGGTCAGAGCAGGAGCACCCACGCTTGGCTTGAGCTCTGTGCTTCAACGCTGAGGGCTACCAAGTTAAGCGTGGCCTTCAGCGCTTCACCGACTGGATACGATTTTTAAGAAAATGATTAGATGATAACACGCGCTTTTTAATTTGAGATTCCATTTTGTATTCATACATGCCTAAATAAATCAGAGTGTTTCTCCCTGACCAGAAGTGTGTAAATATTTACTGTAATAAATGCAGCTCTTCAAAAAATGGCTTAGAAAGCCCTGTCTGTGCAAAGTTCTTTTATGAACGTCACTATATGATATACTCTAATAAATCCCTTTCTGTTCATGCCAACATTTGAACTCATAATGGTTTAAAAAATAAAAACTAAGTAATCCAAAACCTAAAATTTTGTTAATAACCTCTTCTCAAAGAAAGGCTATAGTATTCATCAACCGGTGTAATTTTTGTCAGAGAAAGTCAATTTTGGACACCTTTACATCCCCTGGATTAAAATGCCCATATTGTAGCAGACCTTAAGCAACAATCACTGACAAATTCAGGACTTTTTCTGAACTGAACTCTGAAGATTAGATGCTGTGGGCAATAAAAAGTGCTAGCAGCCCCAGCAAAGGTAAGAGAGGGGAAGAGAAACCGTGGGAAGACAGTGTAAATACGATGGAGCTTTCAGAATGAAATGTCGCTTTCCTTTTGGTTGCAATAACTGCATGGAACAGTCTGAAAAAAAAAAAATCTCTTCATTGTACTGTGGTGCATTGCATCAATATCAAAGCAGACAGTTTTAGATCCGACAGGAAAAGTTAAAAAAATATGTGATTAAAGAGAATCATCAAAGGAAGGAAGACATAAAGGTCAAATATTTCCAGTTACTGACTGATTGGCTGGGTCAATGACAGTGATCATTAACTGCCAAGAAGTGCCCTTCCTGTTGGCCTCCGTTACATAAAAATGAAATACAAAGCAACGTAGATCAGAAGCTATTAGATGATCACATGTGGAAGCCGGTCTCCAAAATGCCACAGCATTGACCATGCTAAATGTGTTACTAATGTTCTCACTCTTGCTTTCTCTCTAGTTTACCCTCTTTTCCCCATGCTGTCACGCACGTATATTGGCTGCACAAAATTCTAAGAACATGCCACCAAATGGCTGGTGGTTGTCACTGTGCAAGATGAGAAAAAATTCTGACATTAATCAAGTGATTAATCTTGTGTTAATAGATAACTGAGGAGATGTGAGGATTTTGAAAGCAAGGACAAAAAGGTATAATTGGATATGGTAACTTTTGTACTGAACAGAAGAACTGCTGGGAAGCAGAAAAACAAGTAATTATAAAAACAAAAAAGGATTAAGGAGATATTTTTTTCCTGCTGGGTACAAGCACCTGGATGGCAGAGAGCCTAGAATTGGATTACCTTTGAATTTTCTAAATTGTTTTCATGAGAGGAACTTTTTTGACCCATATGAATCAGAGAGAAAGCTTCTTAGAGACAGGGAAAATTAATTTATAAGAAACCTTCCCTCCTATATGGATGCTCAGGGATACACTGACTGCTCTGTACTGCTTAATTTTTTTTAAAGTCTCTTCCTGACTAGGTCAATGAGTTGCAGAGCCAAAATTCACGTCCTTCAGCAAGGAATAAAACTGCAAATCTTGAAAAGAATGAATTCCTTCCTCATGTTTTAAGGCCTCCTTTCAAAGCAAGCTTAGCTGTTTAGAAATAGGTAAATAGCAACTTTCAAAATAAAGAATTGCATGAGACATTTTTCTCCCTGCTGCTGCTGCTGCTTTTACACAGAAAAGGATACAATTTTCCTAGTGCCATTTGTATTTTTTCAATTCAGTGTTATATTTGACTGCTGAAATTCATTTTCTATGTGGGTAAAATATTTGTTTATAAACACCAGTTAAACTGCTACGTAGTCACAATAAAACCACGGCAATTTTTTCCTCTTGTAGGAGGCAGAAGGATTGACAGCTGGAGGGATGTTTTCCTGTGCCGGTGTAAGCAGGGATGCTGTGCGCTGCCTCTGGAGAGGGCCAGTGCTACCTGTCCGTACCCCACAAGCATACCGGGCACAGCGGGTCAGGGCTGGAACTGGACAAACACCCAGATGTCTTTTCCATTTATACAAAGTTCATTAGCATCCATTAAGCTGTGCTGTTCCAGCTTCCATATATCAATGTTAATAAAATATTACTGCTGGATTTTTGCTGTAAATGAAAACTAAATCTCATTTGAAATACAAACATGTAATGAAATGCAGCCCATTGTCCCCACTCCTGATCCTGACGGCAGGATCTTAGTAAGGCCCCAGGTGAGCTGTGCAACTCTGACTTCTTTGTGGGAACACAGGTATCTAGACATGGCTGTGCCTCCTGCAAAAAGCTCTTGCTGTAGCACCATAAAAGAGCTGTTGAAGCTTTTAATCTGGCAATTCCTACCCCGGGAAGCTGAGCTTGCGAGGCACAGCTGTTGTACAAACCCCCCCCAGCAGCGCTGAAAGATGTGACCGGAGAGTGGGGTAAGAACAGACAAACCCAGGCAGGCTCAGATGCCTTTGCTTGGGCAGCCACAGCTGCAGCAGCTGCCCCAAACCAGGAGCTCGGAGCCTCCTTAAGCCTGACCTCCCCGGACTGAGCATGGTGGTGCTTCAGCAGACAGAGCTCCGTGGGGCCATGGCAGTTGAGAAGCTCTAGAGCAGGCACGGGGGGCTTTGACCTCCCTTTGGAAGGAAGGACTGGCCAGTAAGGCCCTAAGTTCCCTATCCGATGCTGCTGCGGACTGTCACTCATGGTGGAGCAAATTTGTCAGTAAAGCCAGAGTGGGACCAAGCGGAAATGTTTGGAAGAATAAGATTTTGCTGAACAACCTGGGCTGCCCTAGCAAGGCTGCAACTGAAGCCTGAAACCACTTGGGGATAACTTGCCTTCACATGACACAGCTCTAACCCCGAAGCCCTGAGATAAACAAGGATGTTCTTTAAATGGAGGAGTAAGATATAACACGCATTGATTTTGGAGGGAAGCTATTTATTCAGCGTTTCAGCATATGAGGTGTGTGGGTTAAGCAGGGAGAGGCTTGTGCTGTGCTTCCAAAATGCTCTGCAGACTTTACCTGGAGGATCATCGCAAGAATAATTAGCTCCTGTGTCTGTTCATCTGGAAAGGCAAGGGGTCCATACGGACACTACAGGTGTAGAGGGTAACTGCTGTGTTAGGGAAAGCGTAAGCAGACTGACTGATGAGAAGGACATGACCAGCCGTTGTGCTGATAAATGCAAAGTTTCTTCCAATTATAAGAGTTTTGTGGTTTGTGGGGTTTTTTCCAGTTAAAGCACATAATGGAAAAGTTTAAATATTTAAATGGAATTGCTTCTCCACACTTACTTTCTGTGAACAGCAATTAAATTTTCTGGCAGGAATACAAGTGATAAATATGAATTGTGTTTTGCATGGTATTTATAGAAAAATAACTTTAAAGTTTGTATTCACAGAAGAAAAGTCCCTTTTAATAGTCACTCATATCCTCTCAGAAAGAAGAAACCACACCTCGTGACCTGGGTCGCTTGATTTTTGTAGTGTTTGCGATGCATAGGCAGCAAGTGAACAGCAGATAAAAAATTACTGCTGAGATTCTGCTAATGATGCTATTAAATATTATGATCTGTGTTCATAAACAGAAGGAAAAAATGAATCAAGTACATTTGTTATGAAATGCTTTAGAGCAATTCTTCGCTTTTGTTGAAAAGCACATTCTAATGCCTTTGAAGGTATGTGTACATATGCACCAGTTAACAACATGTACCCCCCATGATACAACTCATACCATGCAACGTGAGTGTTCTTCATGTAAATAATTCACAATTTCAGCCTGAAATTAACAGGGGTATATGTAACATGAAGCATACCAATAGCAAAAAATATTCTAGATTTACTACGAGGGGAAAAAAGGACTGTAACATGAACCATTGATTTCTTCACTTAATCCAGGAATAAAAATAAAAGAAGAGAAAAATATAGTTAACAATCTTCCCCAGGGTGTTTGAGTGAAGAAAGTGCTGAACTGTGAATCAGAATTGAATAGACAGAAACATTAGCTCCTTTCAGAGGGATGTTTGCCTTACAGAGATCAGATATTGTAATAGCAGAGAGCTGGCTCCTTGCCTATGCTTTGCAGCACGCAAATGAATATTTTCCTTTCTCAGCGACTCTGCAGTGAAAACACCATGAAATCATAGAAATACACACAACAGCCCTTTTAAATGACCAGCAAGTCTGCTGTCAAACACTAGAAATGTCTGGTGCTCGATGTGCGGAGCTGCAGGTAGGAGCCCTCCGTTCCAGACCGGCTGTCAGTGGAAGCCCCAGCAATCAATGCCTCTGACAACTGGGCTCTGAGGGGCACGTTATCAAAGGTAACTCATGATGCAGGTATGTGCCTTTTTAAAAAAACAATACCTACACACTATTGACTTGAAGGGAAGCAAGAATACCTTTGCATGGAGGATTGCAGGGGACAGTTACACCCACTTGCTCCGAGTGATCTCTAGTTTGTTGTGCTGGAGACCAGGATGTCTCAGCCCACACTAAGCTCCACTCTGCCACATCCAGACCCTTGCAAGCCTGAGCTAGCTTGTTTGGGACAAGCTTTGATACTGAGATTTTATTGAAAACTGAAACCAAACAATCTGAGGATATTCTCCTGCAGCTGCACCAACTAAGCGTGTTTAAACACTCAGGACCACTGAAAAGCTCTCTTTCAGTTGGGTCTCCTAATCTGAAAGACCAAAGAATAGCTGGCCACTCAGGATGGAAGAAAAAAATGCCTTTTCTGTTTACCAACTTTGTCAAGACTGAAGTCGCCGCTACATTCTCTGCCACTGTCAAGTATTGGGTATTAAGGTGGAAGGAAGGACATCCCAGAGGAAGGAGCCAAAATGTGTTTTTGCCAGTTTAACCATGAATCTGATTCATTAATACAATCTTTCACGCTTGTACTGTAATTGCCTACAGCTCTCTTGATTTCATCAACATCATAAGCCAGCATTTCTCTTACATTTAAATGACACATCTAGGACTGCACTGAGGCGCACATAAACTTATTTTCCATAAGCTACTTCCAGCATATTTCCTCTCCACTGTCCTGTCAACATCATCATGGAGTCATTCAGAGTGGAAGGGACTTCAGGAGGTCTCTCATCCAACCTCCTGCTCAAAGCAGAGCCAACACTGAACATCTTGCCAAGTGGCCTTCTTCAAAGGCTGTCAGTCCTTGGCCTTTTTTGAGAGACATAGCACTTGTTGTAATGATTTTTTTGACTTTCAGTTGTAGGTCACCAGCACAAAGACTACGATTGTGCTCCTACCAACAAGACCTCAGTGGTCTATGTCTGGGGTCACCCTGTCCTTCCACAAAGACAGGCCAATGGTCTAATGTGAGATGGTAACCACCATCACTTAAGTACTCTTAGCTAGATTGGAACTGCTGACTGAAGCAAAAGATTCCGTAATCTCAATAACCAACCATTTTAAATGAATATAAGCTTTCCAGGAGATACAAACATAGCATTACCCAGCTTAACAGTGAGCTGGTTTTCAGTCCCAACTGTACCTTCTCAGCAGTATCTTTTACAGAGTTTGTCACAGAACGATCTTATCCATTTGCTTTTTCAGAGGTTTTGCCACAGTATGCAAATATTTCAGGGACAGGAATGGTTTCAATGTTTATTCAAGAAGAACATGCAGGAAAAGAGAAAATAGCAGACATGAGACATTTAGGGCAGCCACTGTGAATTCACTGTAGGTCTGGGAAGACTGTCAATACTGAGGGCTTGTGGCAAAATGCTGTGAAAGTACAGGAAAAAAAATCAATTGCAGCCAGAATTTTTCCCTCCCAGTACACATGACAAAATTATTTACAAGTGGCTTATTTAAATCTAGCCAGAAGTCAGCTATTTCAGGGCCCTATTGAACAGAAAAGATCCCCTGTGAGTTAAGGAAGGTCACGGATCCAGTTACATCACCCAGATGATCTCTCTGACGAGAGTGTTTGTAACATTTGCTCTACCTTTGCTTCAGTGTGGATGGCTTGTGACAGTGGTTTTTACCGGCATTTTTTTGCTGGGGTTGTCTAGAACTTGCTCTATCCTGACACCGCCTTCCACAAAATGATAATGAGCACAGTTTAAAAAAAAAAAAAAAAAAGATAACAACACATCTTATCTAGCAGGAAAAAAAGTCACTAAGACCGCTCTTTTGGAAACCTCATCTAACCTAAAGCTAAAAACTGCTTTTAAACACCACCCACACTGCAGTCATAGATTTCCTGCTCAGCACCTCTCCATCATCTCGATGCAAACTACTGCAAAGGCTGGCAAGCTAATAGCTGATCTGGCTCAAGGCCAGCCTGATTTTGACTGTCCCCTTTAGAAGTCTAGGGCACCTCTGCATTAGCAAGTAGCACAGTGTAATTGGTGTGGATCTATAGAGCGAAACGTTGGGTGCAGAGGAGCTGAGGGCCACCCTGTACACATTTTAAGGATTTTATTTCAGACTAGCTCTCCTCGTTTGGGCCCTACATGGAATGCCCTCTGGTTGGTGTATAGCAGGTGCCTTGCTGGACCCCATCTTCTGGTTTCATCTTCTGAGCATCCAGTTTGCGTGCTCCAAGACCACTTCACACTGAGAATGCTAGTACAGTAAATAGGACAGGATATTTGCTTCCCAAGTACACTCATGATCTGAACTAAAACGCTAATGCAAACACATCTCTGGATCTCTTAGAAGTGGTCATGGTCCAGGGAAATCCTTTGTGTAGGAAGAGATTCCGACTGTAGAGTTAATAACAGCATCATTCACTGCTCACACTGTCTGTGCAAGCTTAAACACAAGGCTGTTAAGTTGGATGAACCACTGACTGCTAGTGATTTTTTTTTCCCTTCTTTATTTGAAAAGGCAGGACTGCAGCCTGCTTTTCTGTTACATACTCAAGTCTCTCAAAGAGATTCAAATTAGGAAATACCTGCCTCTCTGTAATTTGGAAGTTTAAAAGGGAGCAGTACAAATGACTGATTTTGAAGTCCTTTGACATTATGAGCCTTTTCTGTCACGCTTTGATACTCACTGGCTCCTAAAGCGTATTCAGCTCAGCGTATCATCATCTTCCAAGCATCTCCATGGAGGGAGGCCTGTTCTTATGATGCTTCATGAGTCAGGAGTGGTGCTCTGGGGACAGCACTGTGCGGCTGCGTAGGGGAGATGCTTATTGCTGCCAAATCACAAGAAACCACAAGCGCTGTTTTCCAAAAAGCTGACTCCTCTGTTTAAACTCCTGAAAGCTCACTTCACAGTCAGCTTGATGGGCATTCAGAGAAGAGCATGGCAGAAACAGAGTCAGAAAACCCCCCCTTAGGTACAGGTATGACCCTCACTGCTCAGCTGTTGTGAGGAAGATGGTAAGATAACGCTGCTTGCTTTGGGGTTTTTTGTTTGGGTTGTTTGTTTGGTTTTTTTTGCTAGTCTCCATTCCAAACGCAATCAAGCACAGTTGTTTATAGAGAGAAATGGCTTTCACAGAGATGAAGACAGCCATTTATACCAAGGAGCACATGCCTAATCAAAGTTTGTGGGTAGGTTTTTCACAAGTGGTGAGGGAGCTATGTTACTGACTTCCAAGGGGATAGCTGGGCTGTCTGGAAAAAGCTCAGCCTACCTCTCTAATGACTGAATTCCGGTTCTGCAACAGATAATACAGGGGCTTGATGACTATACAAGAGTCCTCATTTCATTCACTCTGTATCCCTTTTTTTTCCCTGGCACTCCTCGTCCAGATAATCAAAGAACCGAGACTGTAACGACTGTGTCTGAATATATCCTTTCTTTTTAAGCTTCCAAATTTCTCATCGGTATTACTTATGCTTGTGCAGGACTTGCCAGCTTTCTTCATGTTTTAAGGGGAATGTGCAGAATAGAGAGCTTTCCCTCTTACTCACGGCTCTATTGTAGAGCACTGCCCACTCATTCCAAGCATCTTTTGTTCTGACGTAATGTGCTCAAAGAATTACACTTGAAAAAAAAACATTTAATGA
>NW_009260775.1:967449-1025091 GCF_000687185.1 Egretta garzetta
ATTGTACTCAGTCTTTAGGGTTGGGGTGCCCTTAATCCTTACTGAAAAAGTACAAATTTGCAAACACGCTTCAGCCCCACTGAAATGCGAAGGAGCATATAGTAGGATGACCCTATCTTTCCATCAATTTATTTGGAAAAAATCTTCCTGCGGGGGTTGAGTTGCTATGCCCCATTGAACTGGCAGTGGTTGCCTTGCTTTACATAGCAGCTCAACAAGCCTCAAAGGCAAAGTATCTGGAGCCTCTGGGAGATGAAGGACAATAGCATTACCCCAAGCGGGTCCCCTGCGTGCGTGGAGCTGAAGCAGCCGCCCCTCCGCTGCTCCTGGGAATGTGCCGATCCGCATTCCAGCTGCGTTGTCTATTCCAGGCTCGGTTTCTGTTTTCTTGTCTTTGGAGAGGGGGGTGGGCAAAGGGAAATATTTATGAATATGGTTCTGTATTTGCTATCCTTTCTGTGTCTCTGTTTCTGTTCTCTCATTTTTTCAGCCTGCCCAATTCCTGTATTCACCTGCAGCATCCAGAATGAGGGGGCAAGCTGACCCCACAGCAGTGGCCCATCTGCCTTTGAGCGCAAGGACAGGAGGAAAGATGGACTTTAGGTTGTTAAAGAAACTATCCCGAATTATGGCATTTAATTTTAATGCTCTCCAGAATACGCTAGCCTTTCATTGGAGACCTGCAAAGACAAGGTCCCTATTCAAAAGGATTTCTAGCATAGGTTTAAAAGTTGCCTTGATAAACAAAGATGACAAAGAGTAATGAAAAGGAAATGATGCAGAAAGGAAAGGTGCACAAACCTTATGATCATATGGTTAATGAAAATGTACAGATATCTTCAGGCTTGTCTTATTTTGTCTCATTTATGGAAGATTAAATAGAGGCAAAAAAAGATAAATAATTCACAAAAAAAAAAAAACCCAAAAAACCCCCAAAACCCACCCAACACATTACTGAAACACCCCAAGAAGATTGTTTCAGCTGCAGTCCAGCTGATGGGAAAAGACATTTCTATTCAAGTAGAAAGGAACCAGCTGAGTCCAAAGCTTTACAATTCTTGAAGATTTGGATTCTGCAAATATTAGATTTCCTTCTACACTGCTATTCATTAAGTTCTAGTTTTATACCCATTTTAGAGATGAGACACAGCCTCAAAAAAAAAAATTGCCTAATGTGTATTTTGCTGAAGAGTTGTCTTTGGTGGAACTGGAAGCAGAATCCAGGCATACCGACTCCCAGCCCATCTAAGGTCTGGACAGCCTCTTTTGGCAAATAAATACAGTGAGACACACTAAACAAATATTTCCTATGCTATGACCCAACATAGATACAATACAGTGAAATCTTGAAGAATTTATCGAAGATACAAGTTTATTCTTTGAAGACAAACACACCATGCAGTGTAATGGGAAATTAGCTTCATAACTTTCAGGATCTTTCAAAAGCATTTGTGGAACAAATATGTGCTTGCTGAAACAGCTAAGGATTCTTAAGACTTCTCAGAGGGTCAGCATTCTCTGGAGAAAGAAAGTGCCTGATTTCTTCCTTCACTTTCTGAAGTTCACTGCAGTTCCATAGCATTTTCAATAACTTATCTAGGATGTCTGTGTTACCATTTGTTGAAATGCTACTTAGATTAGTTTAATTCAAAGGTCGAACTATTTTCAATGTTTAACTAAGTAATTTCAAAAGATGTCTTATCATTAAGGGCACAGAAGTGTGAGTATTTAAAACCGTATTGCCCTTGCAAAGTGTGCATATATTTAAATATTTATATTCCCATTAACTTAAAATATGAAGTACAGATGTATTAGCTTACTCACTGAATCACGGTAAAGATTCCCAATGGATTATCATAAACGTCCATGGTATTTGAAGTTGCTGGAAGCAGTTGGCAAATGAGAACTGCTCCTGGTCCAGGAAGCCAGCAGTCCTGGTCAGCAGACCTGTGCCTCTTCTCTTGCTCTACCCTTCACATTCATACACGCATGTGGCCTTCCTTTCTGCGTCTTGCTTGGCCTCACCCGGCTCGGCTCTCCACGTCAGCTCTCAAACCACTAACGTTGCTGTTGGTTAAGAGCTGCTGGTTAAGAGGCAGAGGCCAGCGGCGGGCGGCATGGGGGGGTTCTGCTGCAGCGATGCTCCCACACGCCAGTCCCTGTCAATGCCGCTGACAGGGGAGGATCAATGTGAAAATTGCAGTCCCATGGTCTGGGCAGTAATGATTTAACGATGACTTTTAAAACTGTTGTGTAGCTTCACCTTGAAACAAGCCTTGAGATTAACCTTAACAAGTATAAACAAGTATTTTTATGCAGCCTATTGTAAAATATAGCAAGTGTGATGTGCGATTTCAGCCTAATGTTAAGGATGTGTCAGGGTCTTCTTGTGTAAGAAGGGAGAGGCAGAGTGTGCTGCACTTTCCTTGCCTTTGCTGGAATTAGTATTCATATAACAGAATATGACTTTTGGGTTTGTAATGAAATAAAGTTTTCTTCTACTAATGCAAAAAAGAAGTGATAGTAAGAGGAAGACTCTTTGTCAACTGAATATCACAGGATGAACAGTACAGACCAGTCCACTGAACCTGATAAGGTGTTCAAAAGAAACAGTATAATAATTTTCAGTGCCTCAATTTTCCTCTGCCCAAGTGAAGACCTCTGATTTTCAGAGGGGGGTGCCTCTATTTTTTGAAAAGCAGGTCTTTTTAAAAACCCTACGCCTCCCGCACTTAATCATCTTATAAACACCTGTGAGGAAGTTTCTTTATGTAAACAGACACCTTTTCCTTACCAATCTGTACTGTACTTTAAACACAGCTGTAGTAAGACAGCTGCTGAAGGAATAACAAATTATTCCCCAGCAACCCTGCATGAAGAAAACCTTCAGCTGAGTAAGTCGGATGATAGCTGAGCACGTCAAAGGGATTACTCCCTCTCCTTCCCCACTCCAGCCCCCCGATGCCCCCACTCCAGGAGCACAGCACTGAGCACGGCTTTGTTCAGGGAAGGAGCAAGGACAGACGGTGCAGTCAGGCTGGGGCGACAGGCTTGTTCAAAGCCGTGGCAGAGCACACCAGCCCTTACCCCCAAACTGCAGTGGGCAGCAGGAACCGCTGTGCCCAAGTAGGAGAACAGAAGCAAAATGAGAGGAAGAAGTGGTGAATCTGGTCATGAAGCTGAGTACCAGTGATGTGGGTCTTGGGCATAAAAGGCAGCCGGCATGGAAATGTGCTGAAAGCAGTTAGTTGAATGGCTAAACTCCAATGACCAAGGCCATGGCTGTTTCATCGCAAGTCCCAAGAAGACCAAGGCATCAGAAGAGAGAAGGCAGTGCAGTGGCTGCGGCAGATGGAGGGAATATCTGGAAGATGCATGCCAGGGCTGCAGAGCTGCATTGCAAACGCAAAGCTGACAACCTTCTGAGGGTTGGGTTGTGGTTTTTTTTATTGCCCAACTCATATTTTCACAGAATGGAGAAAGAAACAGAGACCATTCTGAATCTTTCCATTAAAAAGTGCCAATGGAGACAGCAGAGTCTTAACTTGCAGGACAGAGGCTGAGCACAAACCAGGACCAGCCTTGTTGAAATGCCAGTATCTGCAGGGCCTGTTACGCGCCAACAGGACACTCCAGTCTATTTGCAAATTTATGTGTTGGCCTTTCTTTTGGGATCACAAGGGAGGTGAACACCGGATAGATAGGATTTTTTCCAAAGGTAAGCTTTGACTCAAGCTAAGCAGACTTATCACAAGTGTAATTGCCTTTTTTACAAGGTTGGTTTGAATACATGATCGGAGAGTAAAAAACTCCAGGGTAGTGAAAAACTCCAAGCACGGTACAGTGTAAATATGGGATTGGGATCATTTCTGAATTCAGATCCTAGCACTGCAACTAATTTGAATTCTGGCAATGGGCAAATTGCTAACAGACCTTGGAGAGACAGCTCTTCAAACATAGCTGCTGATATTCAGCATTTAGCCTGAGACACTCAGGGCTGTATTTTCAAAGCAAGCATCATCCTGAAGGGTTAGCTACAGATGATCATTTTCTCTAAAGCTCAGGTACAAGCTATCACTAACTGGACTTCTGTAATCAGGAGCCACTTATGAAAATACGAGTTTTCGTCTCAAACTCAGCGAGTGCTTTTTGGAGATTTCTCACTAATTTGGTGGGCTTTAGAGCAGCTATTTAGGCTGTATTAGTTTACACATCTCCAAAATAGGGGTAAAAGCTTACATACCTAAAAGATTAATCAGGCAATATTTGCGGAGTTTTTTGAGGGATGGTGAAGCTAGTTACCCCATATGGTTTCCTCACATGTGCAATTAAGCTAGATAATCTGATCACTTACTTACACTCCCGTGTTTTCTCCCCATTGCACATGTTTTAATTGGATCTTTTCCTTACTCATACTTCAGATTCTCTACTGTTCTGCATAGCAACCTTGTTATTCCTCCATGCGATGTAAGGCTTGCTGCTGAAGTTATTCAAGTACCATTAGACACCGAGTTCAAACTCATTACTCTGAAGGAATTCAGTAGATCCTTTTAGAAATAACATGATACAAAATGAGATAGGTCCCAGAAACCAGCCCTCAACACGAGCAGGTTCCCTATTCTGCACTTCCCTGCTCTAAAATCTCAGCAAGAACGCTAAAGGAACTAGGGAGAGAAAAAAAAAGAAATGGGCATATGTTAATTTATTTGCTTTTCTCAGTGCATCTCTTGTGAATGAACCAATACAGAAATAAACCAGCATTTAACATAATCCTTTCCTCTCACTACACTCTTAATAGCATCTTGAGAAGCATGTACTGAACATTTAGGCCCAGATGCTCATCTGGCATGGATTGATGCACACGCATTGAAACCAGTAGAACAACAATGATTTATATACACTAGAAGTTATGACAACCGGTCCTTAATAAAGGGTTTCATAGGTTATGTAACTGGCAATTCCAGTGCAGGATTTGTTTTTAATACGATTGACTTTGTCAGGATGAACATGTCTATAACATTAACCTTGGAAAAGATGCCATGCTATTTTAAAAAAAAGGGACAAAAATCAAGTAAATCCAGAATAAGTGTCTTCCTAGGACTCACAACAAAATGAATTCCTCCCTGACTGTCATGTCCAACATATTTCCATTTAAACTGCAAGATTAAGACCCATCTTACCAAGTGCAGACATTTAACATCCTCATCCAAGGCTCCTAAATCATCAAAGATGATAGGATGTAATAACGTAACATCCTCATAGCGAAGCTCAAGTGTGGGTTGGATGAGTGGACAGTGAGGTGGATTGGGAACTGGTTGAATGGCAGGGCTCAGAGGGTTCTGATCAGCGGTGCAGAGTCTAGTTGGAGGCCGGTAGCTAGTGTAGCTCCCCAGGGCTCAGTACTCGGCCTGGTCCTGTTCAATTTATTCATCAATGACCTGAACGAGGAGACAGAGTGTACCCTCAGCAAGTTCGCTGATGACATGAAACTGGGATGAGTGGCTGATACGCCGGAAGGCTGTGCTGCCATTCAGCGGGGCCTGGACAGGCTGGAGAGTTGAGTGGAGAGGAACCTGATGTTCAGCAAGGGCAAGTGTTGAGTGCTGCACTTGAGGAGGTTGAACCCCATGCACCAGTACAGGCTGGGGGCTGACCTGCTGGAAAGCAGCTCTGCCGAGAGGGACCAGAGAGTCCTGGTGGGTGACAAGCTGACCATGAGCCAGCAGTGTGCCCTTGTTGCCAAAAAGGCCAATGGCATCCGGGGGTGCATTAAGAGGAGCGTGGCCAGCAGGTCGAGGGAGGTTATCCTCCCCCTCTACTCTGCCCTGGTGAGACCCCACCTGGAGTACTGTGTCCAGTTCTGGGCTCCCCAGTTCAAGAAAGATGAGGAACTGCTAGACAGAATTCAGAGGAGAGCAACAAGGATGATGAGGGGACTGGAGCATCTCCCCTATGAGGAAAGGCTGAGGGAGCTGGGCTTTTTCAGCCTGAAGAAGAGAAGACTGAGAGGGGATCTCATCAATACATACAAATATCTTAAGGGTGGATGTCACGAGGACGGAGCCAGACTCTTTGCAGTGGTGCCTAGTGATAGGACAAGGGGCAACGGGCACAAACTGAAGCATAAGAGGTTCCAGTTGAATATGAGGAAAAAATTCTTTACTTTGAGGGTGACAGAGCACTGGACCCAGATGCCCAGGGAGGTTGTGGAGTCTCCTTCTCTGGAGATATTCAAAGCCCACCTGGACGAAGTCCTGTGTAGCATGCTCTAGGAGAACCTGCTTTAGCAGGAGGGTTGGACTGGATGATCTCCCGGTCCCTTCCAACCCTTGCGATTCTGTGATTCTGTGTGTGTAATGCATCTCGACTTCATAGCGATATGTTTGGGTCCAATGAATCCCATCATAAGAGTAGGGATAGCCATCTAAACTGAGGTGAGGTGCAGCTTCATCCCAGTTCCGATGGCTGGTTACTTTACAGTGGCGCCAAGAATTTAATTTTACTCTACATCAGTTTCACTCCACTGGCTGCAACATGGTTTCTAAGGATAAGGTGTCAATACCAGTTTGTAAAGCTGAAGGCACGCTTGCTAAATAAATGAATACATAGAATATTGCTGAGAAGTTGCCAATTTGACTGGGCTGCCAGAAAGAAGATTAACTACTGCTTTATAGGAATGATTAAAAAAATGAGAATTTTTCACTTCTTGTCAGTGACTCAGGTCTGATGGCATTTCAATACATAGGAGTTTCCATTTCAGTAATCCGTAGGTCATGTATGGTAGGAATACCATTGGACAATCGCTAAGTAGCATGACAGGCAAATTCAGTTTGGAAAAAAATAGAAATATTGAGAGCCCTATTTAAGAGAAAGAAAGGGGTACATGTTTCTACACAACAGCTAACCTAGACGTGCTCTTGATCTGTATCTTCACTTGATCTTGGCAACAACCCTCATCAATGAGACTCATCTCAGCTAACGTCAGCCGCCTATGGTGCAGTTGGCTGTCTGTGTTTGTTACCCATCACTTGCTTCCACAGGGCTTCTAGGATGTGATTGCTCTGACCTGATTCAGCTGGCTGCTTTACAGATAAGATGAATAATGCCTAAAAGTTTCCATTTCTCTCCATGACTACAAAAGGAACTCATGGTGACAAGCTGGGAGTCAGATGGCTGCACCAAATCAGGCAGACCCCAAAGTGGTGTCTTTACCATTTTCTATCTATCTATCTATCTGAGGTATTCAGTATGTGGCCCTGCAGGTGGCAATACTTTGTGTACAATAAAGAAGAGCTGGAGCTGGAGGAGGAACTCCAAACTTTATACTTCAAATGAACGTCTGGGTCTCAGAGCTTCCCCTGAGGCTCTATATTAAAATCATGTGAAAGCAAGTTGTAAACTGGTCTTTGGCGTTACACTGGTCTACTGAGCTGCCAGTACCAAAACTTGCTGTTCTGATGCAGCACTCCATAAAATTACATTTGCCAGTGTGACTGAATCTGGCTTTTCAGAGGTTTGGAAAGAAGTTTTTTGAAGAAAATGTTTCATATATCAGAAAGTATAGTCTTACTAGCAACTGTGTGAAAAACATGCTCTAGCAGTAGGCTAATAGAATATAATTTTCAAAAAAAAAAAGCCCAACAGCCCCCCTCCCGCCAAATGCTAACACATTAAGACCCACACACTGAGTTTGGGCATCATCTGATATTTCAGGTAGACCATGATGTTGACTGTGTTTGGCAAGAGTCCTCTTCCCATTGCTTATCATATTTACAACCCCTGTCAAAACTTTTCCTACAGTGTTTCTCACTTGCAGATTGGGCTCCTTCCCAGCTCATCTCTGTCTCCTTCCAAGCTCATCTCCAGCCCTGACCATTAGTGAAAGGAACTGAGATGTGGGGAAGACAGGGATGAGTAACTGTGGGCAGGCTGGCAGTGCTGGAGTTGTGGGCATGTCCCAGGCTCACTGAAAAGAGTGGGCAGAGCTGGAGGAGAGCAGTGAAGGAGCTAATCTCGTATCTATGATTCGTTTGGAATTGCAGTGTGTTTGTTTAACATTCAGCTTATGTTTGACTTGTATTTATTGATGTTTGCATTAAATCAAGTATTTTTTTCTTCACTCGTTATATCAACAGAGCTATATAAAGCATTTGACATCCTTACAAAAATTCTTCATATGCTACTATTTATCATCTTAAAACCAGTAAACGGATCCATAAAACAAGCAAACAAACTGATTTTCAGGTGCATTACTGAGTTGCAACAAGTGCTATTGCTATAGATATTCCTCAGTTACTGGGAAATGTAAAATCAGGAGAAAAAAACCAAAATGTGTTTTTCCAACCTTGCACCTGCCAAATAAGATCCTATGACATAATCCCATGTACAGAATTAGATACAACTCATTGTGAATATGCATGGCAGAATCAATCCGGGCTATGCAAAAGAAAATGAGAAAAACCTCGGTGCTGCCGGAAGTGTTTAACAATGTTTTTCTGTTCTAGAGACTCAGATGTGCAGAAATCCCAAACAATAATTAACTTAGACACATTCCTAACTGCCTTCAGCAAACAGAAACTGACACCCTACTGTAAGCAAGCTGGGACTGTGACCCAAGAAGTCACGTCCCACCAGAAGATTTATATCCACCCCAACACATTTTGGCACAAAGTTGCCTCAGCAACCGGGAGAAACAGATTATGATCGAGGTTAAGCAGCTCACAGATGGTTTTCCAATGACTGACAAGGCAGGTCTGTTCAAAATAAAGCTGGGGCCAGTCACTGTCTGGCCTTTTCACTGGCTACTAGCTCCTTCCAGTGACTGAGCTGCTGCGGCACCCGAAATGTGTATCCAGAGCCATGTCACTGAGGAGGCGAACGTCCAGGCCTCGTGTTCTGCGGGACCGTCGCACAGGCTCACACCTTGCTGGCTGCTGTGCACGGAGCGCAAGCATGAACGTGTTACACCAGCGGTGACGAACATTCCTTTTTTGAAAATGGCTAATGAACAACCCGGTCAAATTGCAAACACTTCTTACAAACAGTAATCGGGCTAAAGGTGATACGCATAGAAATTATACTTTGGAGTTCCAGTAAACCAACAAGCCATAATTAAAGATCACCTGATCCAGACATAGAATACCCCAAGCTTATTTACTTATGATTACACCTAATTTCTGCCAAGGGCTTCCAATGAGCCACATTCATCATTCTCATTCAGACATTGGAATGATGACTACTGTGGAAGCTATATGGCATTAAAAATGATGTTCTTAAACTCATGCATATTCAGAGTGATGTAACTCGGCACTGTCCTTCTGTCAGCCAGGAAAATGTATATTTCTATTTTGTAAATATGATGGGGTTTGTAGCAACTAAGATATCCAAACAGGTGATGTCCTCCCAGCCAGATGGGAGATTCCAAAAACATCACTGAGTAACAAAAGGGAAACCATATCAGACAAAGATGAACATGAGAAAAGGCAGTGATGAGTTGAACTGTACTAATTAAATTACTTATAAGGGTTTGTGAAAAGTCCCATAGGCCAATTCACTTTCAACCAAAAACTGAGTAAGGTGAAGGAGAAACTTTACTTCCAAGTCAGTCTCAACTCCAGGGAAGGCAAATTTCAGGATAGATTTGTTAACAGAGATGCTGGAAGGCTGTCTAGGCTATTTTGGCTGTCAGTTTGACAGGTCAATCTACTAACCAGAAAATACTTCAAAGTCAGGCAGAAATCACTGGCAGCAAAATACATCTTAGACAAGTGTTTAACTTCTCTGTATCTACCTTTTAACGGAGGAGCTAATTTCTCATGTCTTTCATTTTAATACCATTTTTGCTTCTTAGGCATTTTTAATAGCATAAAGGCAATGTTGGAAAATGCCACCTCATTTGCATGAGGGAGGTGATCCTAAGTATGGGTGGTGGGCTCACTGACCATTCCCAGAGCCATCTACAAGGTGACTGAGAGAGCAGCAAGCACTCCTTCATCAGACACACAGTTGCCCAGTGACCTGGTGGCACAGGGGACACGCACTGGCCACAAGCTGGCCTTCACTGGCCAGTGCTCCTTCTTCCACATGGCTTTTTGGTCAGTGCCTCAGTCACAAAGGGTCCTCCAAATGTGAAGATGCTCCATTACAGCAAGACATGAGGGAGGATGAGATGCATTTCTCACTTTATCTCCCTAATCTCTTTCCTATCCCACAGCAACTGAGAACCAGCATCAGCATTTTCTCTTACACATCTGTATGTGGCAGCACCTTCTGTGGAGGAAAGAGGGGACCTTTTTTCCACCTTTCCCACCTCTAATCCTTAAGTAGAGCATTTTCATATTAGCTCAGTTGGGTTGGTTACTATTTTAGGTAACCCCACAAGTGCACACACATTAGCTAGGCCATGTCCCACCAGCACTAAAAGCCACCGCTGCACACCTTCTCCCACTCATTCCTGCGCTTGCCTGGGAAGCTATTCAGGCAAAGCAGCAGCTGAAACATAATCTTTTTTTAGTTACTAACTAACTACTGTGTGTACCAGTAGAGATGTACTATTGTAAATCTACGTGAGCACTGACCTCAGTGCTCTTTAGCCTAGGTAGAGCTCACTTGCCAGACCTCATCTATATAAATACTGCTTTTTCCTTCAGCTAAACATGAAAACATTTTAGCTTTCTTCAGCCTGGGATTCATGGCTCTACAAGGATTTACTTAGCTCTGAATCATTGCCTCTCACTTTGTTAAACCACAAAGTATCTCCCTCTGCTTTGGGCTGATAGGGCTGATTTTCAAAAGCAGTTAGCAATTTCAGGAGCTTTAATGTGGGATGCAGGAAAGAAGGCTCCTTTGCAAAACTTTTGCAGTGGTTCCTTCCAAAAGTCATCCCCACTGAAACAGCTGGCTGTGGGTACCTTAGATGTGAGAAGTTTGGTATTACAGACTTTGCTGAGATTGTGAGCTTTCTCTCTTTATTGTTGTGAGAAATTATTGTGAATTATTGTGGGAAAAAACTACTCTGAGGCTGTAGGTCTCCGCTCAATATTGTACCCATGCTTGATCTCAGCTTCTTTTTTTTCCTATATATTCAGTTTATGTGCAACCTAGTTTTCTCCACTGAAGGTTGTGAATAACAGATGTAACCTCATTGTCCTTACTGACTTCACTGAGCTATAATTGAACACCGCTTTTGGTACGCTCTCAGCAGTGTTGCTTGTATACCGCAAGTCATCTAAGTACTAATATTGAATTTTTTCCATCAAAAACTAGCCCCTAGGGGCAAAAACAAACCAGAAATAATTAAATTCATCAAGTAAACCACAGGCTCATTTGAATAACATTGCCTTCTCTTAATGCTGTGTGTACATACAGTAAGCATAGATCATTACAGCCTGGCATCAGCTCCAACGCCTGCGAAGCCAAGATTCTCTGTTTTGGCTTCATAAATAACTAGTGCTTTGAACGGGAGAGAGAAGAAATCCGAGTTTCTTTATTTTTTCCCCAAGTAGAAATGCTGCATACTCTTTTGCCAGGTTTGTCATGCAGAGCTCTGCTTTCTGTTTGAACTCTTTTTGTACTGCACTAGTAATTTTTATTACTTCCAGTCTGTCAGAGTGAAATGACAGTAGTCACGTCAAACCAGATATACATCTGATTGAAATCCCTTCACATTTCACCTGAAGCTCATTAGTTTTCTCGTTTCTATGCTGTTCAGAGGATGACCCAGTTCACAGTTCATGCCTTCCCTGGGATCACTCATATGCATTTGTGCCTCAGAGGTACAAGCACTGACCAACAGTCTACAGGATTCCACTTAATATTTCTATTCAGTATGACACAGCTTGTTGTGTGGATGCTTCCCATTCACTAAGTTGTTCATCTTCCTATTTAACTTGTTACACTGCATTTCTCCTAGCACATATGGTAAGGTAGGCAGAAACCTGCAATCAAGTGGCATTGCTGAAATTTAGGTCTGTATAAAAAGCTCAGTGATGAATGCCTTCTCTTCCATCTTCCTTCAGCTCTTGACATAGAAAAGTTTTTGCAGTCAATGATTTAAGGAAGAAAATCAATACATGCTTGAATATTGTGAAGCGGGTTGTTTTTATTTTCTCTTTTTCTGCTGTCCTACTTCGTATTTTGCATACGAATAAAAATCATGAAGAGTTACATATCACACCTTAAATATCAAAGATGACTATCAAATAATTCAAACAGAAGGCTCTGTAAGTCACTTCACTGAACAACTTCTTATTGGAAGCCGGGTGAGATGGAGGAGAAATAGTGTTTACTGAATCAGAGCAAAGGGAGTCTTGCCTTCCAGTCACACCTCTGTGCCAGTGCTTCAGTACATAACTGGGTAACTCCCAACTTCAGTGTGTTTCAGTTTGTTTCTCCACAAAATGGAAACGCGTACTCACCTGCTGTATCTCACAATGGTAAAGTATATAAAGATTTCTTTCAAGGAATTTTATCAAAAGACACCAAGTAAATGGCCAGCACCATTATTTTTACCTTACTTAAAATTCTCCATATCAAGACAAGACAACGCAGCTTTTCACTTACATGTCATCCAGACTTTTTCACGTTTTCCATTATACTGTGCGTGCTTTGGATGGAATGTGAATGTTGTCTCAGTGATAAATTTCTTTGTTTTCCTGGGAGGTGGTGGGAGTGCTCCATACAACTGCATGCCTCCTGTTCTAGTTGGGAGAAGTATTACAGGAAGAGGAATGACAGTTACCTTTTACTGAAGACCTGAAAGCATTTTGGGTGGCACTAGTGTCGCATAAAAGCACAATTAACGAAAAAAGCACAACTAGTGAATGTCACTGACAATGATAAAAGCCTTTATAAGGACATGCACATTCGCCACCTTATCACGAAACAAAGAGCAATTGTCAAAGAAAGAGACACATTCTTATGCATAACGGTAGTCTTAGTTTATGGCCCATCATTTGTATAGCTATTTATTTTTAACAGCTGGTGAGCAAATGACTTTCCTATAACGTTGAATTTCTTTCACTTGCTGAATATATTTCTCCACAGAGGTCTGATCCAAAGTCAACTCAAAGTCAGTCCACACCAGTTTACAAATGAGCATTCTGTTCTGTGTTAATCCAAGGTCTGACTGACCATGCTCCCAGTGATGCCAGTGATGAACCTATGGTCCCATTGGGTTGTAAAGACAGCGAAACAAAACTGCTAGATGGCTAGAAATTTGGCAGAAGCTTGAATCCCAGAGCTGAGAATACTTCAGAAGTTAGAGCTACATTCATATTTTTAAGAAAATATCCATGTGCAATATGATATATCTAGTATACAAAACACATCAGAGGAACATAAGCTACTTTTATGGTGTGAAATAAATGTTAGATGGAAGAATGAAAATGTTCTCAAGTTTCATAATGGCAATTTTACAAATCATTCTGTGGTATCCTTTCTTGAGCCTTATTTGCTAGAGCAAACTGTATAAATTACTAGTATATTATTCCAATGACACGGAATTGCTTAAAAAACTCTCAGAAAATTGCTTATAAAACTTTATGTCCAAATCATCAGCGATCTTAAAACTTCAAATTGTTAAACTGTATTAGGAGCATTTTTTCAGCTTTCCAATCTACCTCTCCTTAGCTTTCCAAAGAGGATCAGAAAGGAAGCGTACCCAAAAGCCAGCTCTGCATCTCCAAAAGCCATCTCTGTACCTCTGCACTGTCACGATCCAGGCTTCTCCCCAAGGCAGGGTGCTAATGCCGTGAGCCCTCGTCATGGCAGCAGCTGAAAAAGAGCGTGCCTGGACTCTCCTCCTCCTTGAACTGCTACCTGTTGCAGAACTGCTGGGGCAGGAAAGCAGGGTCCAATACAGTATACCTCTAAATTTACTTGTACGTACCCTACCGATCTTCTTTGCCTAACCACAGCTCCCTCTCCTTTGCAAGCCAGCACTTTGTTTTTCCGTACTCCTTATTTCTTATTAACATCAATTCTCTCTTGCTGGTATCCTCTCTGTATTTTTGGTGTCATTGTATCTGAGTTTTACTTCTCTGCCTTCCATAAGCAGCAGATGTACCTGCCAGCCCTCCCAAGGTTCAGTGCGAGAATGCAGGATCTCCTAATTTGCAATAGTGGATGCATCCATACTGTGCATGTATGGCAGTCGTAGGGCTGTTCAGCTTACCTGCTGTTCAGCCAGCCAGCCACTGAACCTGACCTCCAGCATGGTCAGAGCCACATACTTCAGGACGCCGTATGCTTGAATGCAATAAGATGATTACCATGTTCCCTGGTGTGTCCAGACAGGATGTCTGCAGGCAATCTGCAATCTGCCAAGCTGATAAGATATGGACTGGAAGCAGAACATGCTATGTTGGCTGTTGTTCGGGAGATCGTTCTTCCACAGAGAAGGACGGTATTTCTTTCTCTACAAAAGATGCTATCTCCACTGTTCCTCTTCTTCAAATCTGCAGGCTGCTAAGAGGTCTTGTGAAGAGATATAAATCCTCCTCTAAGCATCAGTGCCAAGATCTGTTGTCGTGTGAGGAGCGCTCCTGCTTGCTTCACGTTCCTCAAGTAGTGTGGCGATTAGGAGGAGATGTGTCTGTGTCCAAGGGAAAAGCTAACGCTCCCACGTATGCTCATCAGAGTTGATGGCAAAAATCTTCTTAGGCATATTGAAATGCCAAGGTAGAAATTGTGAATTTTATGGGAAACATTCAAGGCCTGTTATCATTCCTACAGGAAAACCTTGCTACCCAAGACGGGATGAATGTGCAGAGACAACTGATTTTTGGCAGCAACACACTAAAAGACAGGCAGCCAGACAGATAGGCAATAAACGGGCACTAGCTTTTGGACATCATTGTCCCCATTCCTTCTACGACTTAATTTGTGCTAGATAGGTAGCAAGCCATGCAACAGCTTCTGCGATACAAATGCTGCCTCCTCACAAGATCATCCTGGTGCCCAACAGGGCAATCCCGTCTATTGGAGCTCTTCCTTCTGATATGTGCCAAGACTCCTTCTCAGCCTCTAACACTTCTTCCCATCCCTCATGCTAGTCAGCTAAAGACTACTTTCATACGGTAGCAGCTAACACCAAAATTCACAACAGTCAAAAAAATTTTCCTTTTAATAGCTATAATAGCTTGCACTGCTTCATTGGCTGTAAGTGGAGCTGATACATGATAAGCTTGGTAACATTTTCTGCAGAAACCACCTTCTGACAAAAAATCATATTTGCCACTGAACAAAAATGGAGGGCCAAAAGCGTTTGCTTTCGTTACAAATAAAAAAGGGGCGTGTGTGTGTGTGTGTGTCTCCTTTTCTAAAAAAACCCTCCATACTAGAACTGAATGTTATTGTTTTTAGGCTGAAAACCAAAATGCTTTGGACAAAGGCCAGAACATTTCAGCTGAGAACTAGCTAATGCTTCATCACTGTGGTTAGCAGATGTGACTGGATCCACACAGGGAGTGAATTTGTTCAGCGAAACTTGACATTTTTTCGCAGTCACATTTCAAGTAGAAAAGAAACCCCTTCAAAACGCGGTGGTAGATTGAAAGGAAATCATCCCTGGTTTGCAGAGGAAAGCCAGGTATGTACAGGTGGAATGGCCCCGGTAATAAAACTCTCGCAGGCTTTCCCTGCTCATCCCCCTCCCTGCCGCATGCAGTCTGTCAGTCTCACCCCAGGAGAGAGCGGTCAGACCTGTTGGATAATGGGCATGCAAAAAGCTGTCACTTCAAATCTTTTTTAAAAGTGTGTTAGCTTTTATAAACTACCCCCCCACACCTGACAGAAGAATACATTTGGTAAAGGCCCAAGCCTCTGCAAAATATAGTGATTCCATGTGCTTGAGACACTCGGTTATTTAAAGGCTTACTGTATGTGGCAATCTATAAAGAGCTCAGAAAAGCTCTCCACTTAACGCGTCCTTCAAGATAGGAGCCAGAGGAGTTCTAAAAAATTCAAGGGATGTTTAAAATTACGATCATTCTGCATAGCTTATATTGCTCTCCTCCTCGCACAGATTGAAATAAAGACTGGTATGTTTGTTGTTACCTGAGTCCCAGATTTTTTTAAGCCGTGTGCATGCAATTCATTGGGGTTAATTTGCTGTATTTGTGCTGCCAGCCAGGGAGGCTTTCCTACAAAATGCTCCGGCCATCTCCTGGCTCCACATCTTGGAAAGTCCCAAGCGTGCCTGAGCCCTGTCCCCTCCCTGTGCAAGGGAAATCCGGCCATGTGGCCCAGCAACATGTGCTGCAGCCTGATTGCTGTTTGGCTGATGGTACAGCATGGCATGGCATGGCACGGCACGGCATGGGATGGCATGGCATGTGGCAGCAGGGAAGTCTAGCTGCAATCACTTCCCAGCGACACTACTCTAGGGAGATGCACCTGATGTCATTTATTTTACCTTACTGCTTGGGAAGAAAGTAATCTTTCTTCCCCCCTCTCTTCATTCTTTATTCCTCACCTCTCCACACGGCAAACAGTAATTTTTCTTTTTTGCACCCTATTTTCATTGTGCGGCAGTAAGGAATGCCTGTTCCCGTGGGGCTGGAGTTATGGATGCAGCTCGAGCTCGGTGTGGAGATCTGCCACTGAGGGGGCAAACGTCCTGCCACAGCCGGGTTGCCGTTTGGCATTGCCAGTGAACAATATGCACAGGGTAGGAGTGAAACCATTTTGCTCCCTAGAGATCGATGTCCTTGCATGGCCCAGCACCCAGCAGCTGCCTGGCAACACCATGTAGCTGTTACAAGCGCTCCAGTTCAAGAGAGTATTAATCTGCCTGGTTTACATGTGCTTATTTAGCAATTAGTAACACTGCTGTTACTCTACATAAGAGCAAAAAGTTGGTAAAGGAACAGAAATTTTACCCTTTCTCTAAAAAAAAAGTGATTTCCCCCAGGGCAAAGGGAGCTACTGGGGTGTGCATGGGTTCATTACAGTCGGCTCCTAAGCCTCTCCCCTGCTACAGCTGGGGCACCAGTGTGGTGTCAGGGGAGCTCCTGACCTCACTTTGGGATGCGTGGTCCCTCAGGGACCACTGCCAGCTGCTGTGTGCTGGAGTGCTGAACGGGCCCCATCCTGGCCGTTTTCAGAACTCATGCAGGGTTTGACATGTTCCTCCCTCTTTGCCAGAAGCCAATTCTCAAAGCCACAAGGTACTCAAGAGTGAATCCCTTGGGTGTCTTAACCCCAACAGCTTCTGCGCAGGGGTTAAGCTGCTGCCGCACCATGGAGGAGGTGGGTACAGCACGGTTGAGGCGGAGGAGCCAGATTCAATATTTTGAGAGACTGTAACCCCAATCCCAACAGTTTAGAAAGGCTGTTGGAAGATCCATCTTACCGCTTGGCAAAGCATCCAGGTTTTGTCAAGCAACAAAATTCACCTGGTCCAGACTGATGCTCACCAAGACTTGACAGACTTAAAGCGCAGCCATCTTTTACACAGACTGTAAAACCTCATTTCCTTTTATTTTACTCTGGGAAACGGATTTAGAATAAACCAGATCCCTCTCAAATACTCCACGCCCTGCAGGACAGCCGAGCACGAGGAGCTGCTCCATTACGGGCGCAGCGTAACGGCAGGCGAGGGAGTCCCCCCCCACCCTCACGCCACACTGCAAGGACAGCTCTGTTCCAGCTTACCTCGTCAGCTCTCACCTACCACGTTTTACGGCTTTCTTTTGCCACCAGAATCAGAGAGCTGCTTTGTTTGCCCTCCTTATGACCTTAAGACATTAAGAACTCCCGCATTTTTCTAATCATACCATTTGATTTTTAAACTTTCCAGCACTATTCTAAAACTGCCTGGTCTCTCCCAGCATTTAAAACTACACCAAAGAAAAAAGCTTGCTGCTCCTTTTAACAGTTCTTAAATATTGATCATTTTTAATGAGCTTCATTGTAAAGCACCCTTGTGACTCTAAGCAAGGACACCGTATAAAGTGATGCTGTTGACCCAGCAAAAATGCTTTCAGCACTTCAAACCCTGTAATTCCAGCATGTCTTAGACAAATAGGCAGGGTTTTATTACAAACCCTCGCTTTCATACAACATGCTGTAGTAATAGTAGTAGTGTTAACCTGTTTTATTTTTTTAATTAAAGCCACAAGCAGAACCTGGAAGAAAAGGGTTTGGGGTGGTTGAATTTTTTCATTTTGAAAAGCTGTTTTTTTGTGTAGAGCTATAATCTTTTCTGTAATGGGCCAAAGTAGCGCAATGTACAATAATGGTTCTGGCATGTTTTCAGTGATCGTGGCAGAATTTATTTCACCTCTCAGCATGAAGGAATATATTCTAGTCGGTAAAGAGTGTTCATTATTTTAGGCTTGACACAGTACAAATATATATTAAAAACAAGGAATATAACTAGCTTCAGCCCACACAAAGCCATGAAGCCAGATGTCTTTTTTTGCCTCAAATTCAAGTAGATCCTTTATAAACTGATGTGGAAAAAAAGCAGAAAGGGAAGTTTTAATTATATGCTACAATCAAGAAGTCATTTTACATCCCAATTGGCAGAGCTCTTACTGTGTATTTTAAGCAAGATGAAGATGACAGAAGAAAGCAGAGAAAAAACCCCAGCTTCTATACTAGTTCTCTGGTGCAAGGAACAGCTTGATCTTATTTATCGCATAGTTTTTGCAAGTACTGATATTTAGAGCCTGTCTTGTAATATCCAGGAAGAAACACTAACAAGTCTTAACCATATTAGAATGAATTATAAATTAATTTCCTGGAGTCGTAGCCACGGCTCCTAGAGGGATGTTAACATATATGCCTTTTTTTTTTGGCACTTAATGAGACTCTGTTAGATCTTTCATCATTAACCTTCACAAAAATGAATGGGGATTAGGGGGGAAGGGAAATTCTTTCAGCATTCACTTTATAACTTCATGCTATTTTACTAGAAACAAATGAAATATTATAGGGTTTTTTCCTTAATTAATTTGCTTTGGCAACTGCCAGACTTGTCTAACAGCTTTTTTAATGTATCAAAACTGCAAAGTGGTGGGATCCAGGATTAATGCTCAACCCTCATAAAAATTGCATTTTGTAGATACACACCATTTGACTTCCCTCCCCTTCTAAACAGAGGACTGATCTAAATAATCAGTTCTTTATGCTTCAGTACCTTTACTGTGCAAATTTAACGTCCTGTTCTTGATTAGAAAATAAGATTCAGCAAGAAGCTTTTTACATAGAGCTGCCTGTAGCTTTTGGCCAGTAGGTTTCACACGAAGTCATTCTCTCCTCATTTCTCTAAGTTTTGCTGCATGTAGAATGAGCAATAAACATAATCATAACTATTAGTTTTATGTATAAACAGTTTGCAATATTTGGTACTAAAAAATACGGGAGAGTTTGCCTGACACATCTAGTAATTGGTAATGTAACTACAAAAACATTAAACCTGAGGTTTCCTGCTTTGGTAAGAGCCTGAAGTAAAAAGGGTAACAGTGCTTTTGGGGATACGAGTAATCTCTGAAGAGTAGAGCTGTTAAGGTTTCCCAGCCAGTACTAGCAAATAGCACTACCTCTTTACTGAATGTGATTAACAAAGTGTAATGATTGCGTAGTTACGCACCGGAAGAGCAATCGTAATTACCACTGTTAACTATGACAAAGCTTCACTCCTGTGGTATGGAGTACCGAGTCTTTGTTCTGTTTGTTACGTTAACTGATCTAAAATGGCTGAGACAAACCGAGCCATTTGAATTCAGGTTTTAAATTTTCAGTCAGTATTCTTAATTCTCCATAACTGCTGAATAGCTAAGACTTTGTTTAATTGGATTTAACGTTATGACCATTAGTATTTCTTTAAACATAACTGTTACTATGCTGGGTGAGATCTTGCTTGTCTTGCTGTTGAAGTTAAGGCAAGTGGACCTTCAGCCACAGGGGCTCATTCTTCCTTTGGCTTCCCCCTCACCGGCCCGGCCTCATTCTGCCATTCGGGGGTGCTGGACCTTGTAGTGCAGCTGTCTCAAGTCCCACTGCCAACACTAACTACCAAATATTACTAAGAGCTATGTCCTCCCCAGAAATCTAGCATCATGGATACTGTCATCTATTACTTTACACTTTAAGAAATACTTTGACAAGTGAGGAAAACAGCTTTTTTTGGGTTGGGTTTTTTTTTTTTCAGAGGAATGTCTAAACAAGGGACATTTCTGCCACACGCGAAAACAAGATTTAGAAAATTGGACAAAAATAAAGTGATGTGCATGGAAAAATCCTTTCCTTAATACACTCTAAAATCTGAAGTGCTCTTGGATTAATGATTGCCAAGGGTATCACAGCCTTCTCCCTATTCCTGTTGGAAGTCACTGGTGGCCAGAGGCAGTGTCTTCTCTCCACCTGAAGCGGTATGCTTTCTATCACAAACCTGAACTTCTTACTAGTAAAACTGGGCTTTGTCCCAGAGAGCAATATTATTTTGTTGCTATATATTTTTGTGAATGAGTTACTAAGTCTGAAGAACTCCATAATGTTCAACTGGCAAAAAAAATGAGGGCTAGTCGTATGTCTAGAAAACATTACCCAGATAATTGAGGCATCCTCTGTGTGCTGGGAAATACTTACTCGATTCTCCATTAAAGAGCATTTTTCATGCAACCGTTGTGTGTAGGTAGACTTTTATACCTGCGTACAACACAGCTGACCTAATTTTACCTGTCTACAATATAGTTGTCCCCTGGTAGGTGTTGCTTGTCTAAGGTCCAAATATATGTAGCTCCCATGGTCAGTGGTATCTGAATAATTGTTTGTCTTTCCCAAAAGTCACTGAATCACTCTCTAAAGCTCCACTGACGCTGATGGGAGCTGAGACATCTGTATAAGTCATAGTGCATCTAGATGCTGGAACTATAAATTGTAGTGGGAGATAGCGACAAATTTAGGACTCAAACAGCAAACCTCAGCCCAAATGTTCTTCAGCTCTGATGGTCTGCATCCCTCCTTCACCAAATATCAGTGTGCAGTTCCCTTCCAAAACAATAAGGCTTGGAACACTTACTAAGGAGCTGCAACATCGCGCTTCAAAGGCCAAATATCTAGTTAGTTGTGAGTCACATCCCATCTATTGATCCCTTGCCATCTGGAAGCACAAGCTCAAATAGCTACCATCACCCGTTGTGTAACTTTGATAAAGTCAAACTGTCAAGATATTTCAAGTCTCCAAAAGCGTTACTGGGAAGAATACTAGCTGGCCACAGGAATGTGGGGTACAGGAAAAATAAGAATTCGTTATGCCAGTGGACAAAATTGGACCAGGGCAGAATAAGCCCCCTTAAGATAATAGATGATAAAAGTAGAAGAAAAAGGGGTCAAGAACAGTCAATAGCTGGAACAGAGGATTAGGCATAGAGCCATTCTGGTGGATTTGGGCCAGATATAGCCCGAGGCTGTACTTAAGCCGCTCCGAGTTGGAATGTTTAGATGTTAGTTTGAATGGCTATAAAAGTTTAATTAATGTCTGAGGGGCTTGGGGAGACAGATGAGCAGAGAATTAACATCCAAAACCTGCTTCCCGTAATGAAGCCCTATCAGTTTCTCATAAAACTTACAAAAGCAGGGAGAAATATATTAAAAGATTTTTTTTTCTTTTGTTAATATAGAGCCTTTGAAGAATTCCTTCGTAAGGCTCAGACTTCTTAACTATAACTGTAATAATTATTTCATAGCTGCATCTATTTCCTTTCCAGATTAAGAGCTTTATTTATAAATATCTTGGACTTCAAAATACTGTGACCAGAAAAAAAAAGCAGATCTTTACATTTGTGTTTTTGTTGCACAGAAGTCTGGGGGTGCCTTTCCCTGACACTACATATCTCAGTGTGCCCAAATCTGTAGCAAAACAACTGAAGGATGCAAGGACGTATTTTGGAGCTGCACAGAACATTACCAGTCGTGGTGCTTTGGACATTTGTTGATCACCCGCTGTGGTCAGGTAGTTTTCCCCCCACAGTGAGGTGTTGCGTAGCTGACTGTACATAGCATTTGTATCATCTTCCTGTGGCAGGATTCAGCACTAATTAGTTCTAGGTATGTGATAGTGTACCCTTGGGCCATTAGCATGTTCGGGTAAGGTAAATACTTAATTTGCATTATTATATATGGTATTATGAAAACATTCAGCATGCCATATAATACCTGAAAACCTACCCACATATGCAAAAAGTGCATAACAAATGCAACCTGCTGCTTGTGCACATGCTCTTCTTGTGTCTTAAAGCAGAGTTCTACTACACGTCTTTGCTTCTTCATGCTGGCTTACTTCCACAGTGACCTACTCAGTTAGTCCACATGTCCCTTACCTTTGGTTGGACGCTGTTAGCATGGTCAGCCAGGCTCTCTTTTTCCTTCCAAAGCAGAAAGTTCTCTTTGCCACCCAAAATCACACTGGCCATGTAGCAACGTAACAAAATAAGACCTAACAAAATAATCAGGGCAGGAAATATTCAATCTTGTATCATAATAAGTTTATAAGATTGGCTGAGCATTTTGCCCTTCGTGTTAGGTGGAAGCAGGAGTGTTATGCTGCTGGAAAGTGGTGACTTACTGTTTTTCCAGAATAGTTAGAGGTACTTATTTTACTTCTTCATCTGTCCCCCAGGACTCCCTGTAGGTACCTGGATGGTTGGCTTAGTTCCTGTTGAAGGAATTATTTATTGTCGTGAGAATGTATTATTGTATGGTTAATGATAGTAGAAATGTGGAGCCTTGGATGATGTCTTTTTTTTTCTTCCCTAAGTCTAAATAAATACATGAAAATCAACCTATTTTTCTTCCTTATTCTTCTCAGTTGCTAACAGTGACTGGAACACAGGGAGTTTAATTGGACTTCCATATTTGAAGGCATATTTTTTTACCCATGCTAAATCTTTTTGTGTTTTCTTCCTGGGGCAGAGCTGCAGGCTCAGCTTAGATTCAGTTGGAAGCCATGTTTGCAAAATCAAACCCACATTTTTTTTCTCTAAAATGCCTAAAAAGAGATACTTTTTAATGACCAGCATTTTGGGACAAGCATGCTTAGATATTAAACAGGTTGTTTTTCAAACAGCTGAACGAGAGTGGCCTGATTTTCACAGATGTTAGTCACTTACTGTATCCAGTGGAATTCACTGGGGTTGTGAATTTTCCTGCAGTTCAGAGAATCGGTCCTTTCCACGTAAGAAACGAGTATTTGGGCTTGACAATGTGGACTTTGTTGGCAGGAACATGGATATACAATTCTAAGGGCATTTGTTTTGAGACTTCTAATGAAGGAAGAAATCAACAAGAGCATTACTTCACTGCTGTGGCAATGGGTTCATTACGGGGTGATAGCACAGCACTAGCTACTGGTTCCTGTAAAAGTAAGTTTATAGGCAAACACCTATATGTCAGCACGTATGTAAAGTAATTTTGGTTTGCAGCTAAACTGGAAAGCAAAGTTCATAAGAGTGACTTGCATGAATCCTTCCTCATCTGTAACGGAAGCATTCCTTGAGCTATGCAAAAGTAAAAAAAATTTCTGTCATCTTCGTGTTAGGAATGGGAAGCTCCAGTCCTCTTAACTTCCCAAGGTTTGAGCTTTTCAAACATAGGTCATTTGAAAGAGAATCCACAATAAATAGGGTTTGGCTGCTGCTCACAGTATATTTATGAGAATCAAAATGGTAATTTTGATTTTTCCCATCCAATTGTTTTGGAGTCTCTTCTGCCCTTAATTAGAAGTCTGGACGCAAATGGAGACATCTACAGACTTATGAATGTGATTAGAAAGAACCTAGTCTATGAAACAAGAAAAATAAGGAATGAAAAATCACAACCACTAAAGAATGGGCACTACATTATGGATGTTCAATTCCCAAAAGGGAATGCCACCAGTGGCAATGTAACAGTTTAGAAATCCCTTTCCTGGTATGGAGCAGTGGAGTCTACAGCGCAATGAGAGTGCTGAAATTATCTGCTTGGGGCCAGCTCCAGCCTCCTCATCAAATAGTTACTTTTGGTCATTGGGTGCTTTTAATATTGCTGCTGCTTTTGATGACCTTTTCATCATTTACCTATCCCTTGTCTATGCAGGGATAATTTTCAGGAATATTAAAGAGATGGTGCCTGCAAGAATATTTTAAGACCCTTCAGCCGTTTCCTCTGTAGGACGAGTGACCAGGTGCTCCATTTGCAGGACCTTTGCTTTAACTGGACCTGGAGGCATCACAGCTATAAATCACTCGCTCCCCGACTCCTCTCTATCCAAGACACTGCCACATTGCTCATTACAAATACTGCCAACATCGTTAAAGAACTTTCTGGGCAAACAACTCCTCATACTTGCCTCTGAGGCAAAAAAAAGTAACATCTGCTCATTTCTTGTGTCTACTAGTATCCTTACAATGAACCAATTCATTATTAATGATATCATATTTATAGCCAATTCAATGGAAATCAATTCATTAGTCTGAGAAGTTTTGCTGCATGACCATCCCTAAAGCCTTATCCTACTCATTAATTAAAGTCAGGATTTGTCACTAATTACACTAGGAGCATGCCCTAAAGAGAATTATGTATAAACCCTGGCCATTACAGTCTACAGATTAAAACTAAGAAGAATGGAAACTTTCCAGAACTACTGAAGTTCTATTTCAAGTCAAGTTTCATCTGTACCAGCTCGAGGGAACTTTTAGTCTGTTCCCTTTACACCAGTAGCTGCAGAAGTGGTAAAAATGCCTTTTACTCTGAAGGACCCCAAAATGCTTTACAATCAGAAATCACTTCAACACGTCCTGAAGTGCAGCCTCCTTTGTCTTGAGAGGGAGCAGCTGCTCAGCTGTGCACATCAGCAGCAGCACACAGCAATTTCAAAGTGAACAATATCAATTCTGACTGAAACCACAAGGACAAATTTAGGCCAAAGTAATGTGGTTGCCCAAGTGCACTTGTGCCCAGAATACTGTCCCCCGCCGAACCCTCACAAAGACCTGCCAACAGATATTTGATCACTACCTTTCCTTTTTTTGTGCTCTCTTCCAAAATAGAAGGGGGCTACAGCTGCAGTGTGCTGCAGCACAGACCCTCCCACTGCTTCACCTCTTGCTTAGAGGGGAGCTGTACAAAGGCCCCATCAAGATCCCTGTTCATAAAAAGCATGCGGGCATGCACTTCACATCGCATGTAGGGTGCAGGTGCACTTGACGGGACCTCTGAACGGACAGATGGGGCAGGTGGAGCACACCAGCCTTTCAGACTTCTGCAGAAAGGCCCCAAAGCAAATGGCACTGCTCTAATCCTCCCCCAAACCAGGCATGAGTGAAGTCACCTCTGGTCAATGTGCCATCCTGGGGCTAGCAAATCAATAAGACACCCATAAGGCTTCAGCACAGCAGGTGACACTGAGTGCAGGTGGAAGCCTCCAACCCTCCAAGTTCATCGCTCGTAAGCCCACTGCTGCGGGTGCCTCTCTGGAGTCACTTGTAGGGCTGTCTTCATTTCTGCCCAGCACTAGGAAACATCTGGCTGTACCTTTGCATACATAACCTAGTGGTTCCACAAGTACAACAACAACAACAAAACAAACCTCAGGCTCCATGGAATTTTGTAAACCTTCAACTGCAAACACCTTTAGAGATGAGAAAGGGTTGTTCAGTGCCACTTGCGCTATCTAAAAGAAAGGAAGTGAAGCCTTTTCACGCAAGTTAATCCCAACCACTGAAGATTTTACATGTGCAGGATGACCACTAATGGAAGTTGTTAACAGGGTTCTACAAAGAACCCAAATATTAGTAACCTACACATTTTTTCCATGCTTGTATTTTTATGCTTTCTCCCAGTCGAAGTACATTTTCCATTAAGCCAGTCTCTCCTCAGGTAGAGCAAGTAATAGCGGCGTGCAACCTGTCTTTGTTCATTTTACAGCAAGACTGTAGACCACCATAACCTGCCCTGCTTGTCTTAGATCAAACTATCCTAAATATCCACAAGGATGGAAAAGATCTTTTTGATGCAGAGTCATACATATGTAATTAAAACCCAAGAAGTATCTGTTGCAAAGATGCATTGAGCTGAAGCAATTATTTTCTGTGTACACTTTTTTAGACAAAATCTACATAACTTTCAGATCTCAGGTTCAAACGTAACCTTTGTTCTTATGTCGTTAACTCACTCTCTCAGTGATTTACTCTTTATGAACATCCCAGGGGCACTGATAACACAGTCACACAAGCATCTTCCTGTGCTGTGCAAATGGATATGTGATGCACTTTCAGGATCAAGGACTGAACTGTCAATGTCAAAATACAGGGCTTGTGTATGGCTCTTGTAAGCCACATCAAGCTTACATATGAAGCATATGTGGAACAGGTTGGTGTGCTCTTATGCAACAGCATGAAATATTCAAAGTTCATTGAACTTGAAAGTATTTAAGGCTGTCTACAGAGTAAAAGAAACTTATTCCACCTCATTACATCTGGAAGAATAAATCTTAATCATGTTTTTGGCATGCAATCACAGAGTAATGCATAGCTGAGAAAGGCTTTCCAAGTTTTGAATATTTTTTTTCTTTTAGCATAATCAATATTTTTTCTAATATCAGTAATAATGGACTTCTTTATAATGTTGGCATGGTTACCTTATGTATCCTTTAAGCTTGTAAGTCTTTAGCTCTGTTCCTTACTACACTAGCATTCAAACTTCATGGAAATAAAAGGTTTTTATATATTTAAGATAATTTTTGTTGCTGTACAGCAGTCCCAGAATGCTTTTGATTCAGCTATGTTGATGCCAGAATGATACATACTCCTTAGTGAGTGACACAAATACACGTGAAAAGTATAGAACCATAGAAACATAGAATGGTTTGGATTGGAAAGGACCTTAAAGATCATCTAGTCCAAACCCCGCCCTGCCATGGGCAGGCACATCTTTCACTAGATCAGCTAAAAAATGTCTTCATTATGTCTAATCTAAACCTACCCTTTTTCAGTTTAAAATCATTGCCCCTTGTCCTGTCACTACAGGCCCTGGTAAAAAGTCTCTCTCCCTCTTTTTTATAAGCCCACTTTAAGGACTGAAAGGCTGCAATAATGTCTCCCTGGAGCCTCCTCTTCTGAACAACCCCAACTCTCTCAGCCTGTTTTCATAGGAGAGCTGTTCCAGCCTCCTGACCATTTTTGTGGCCCTCCTCTGGACCCTCTCCAACAGGTCCATGTCTTTCTGGTGCTGGGGACACCAGAGCTGAACACAGGGCTCCAGGTGGGGTCTCACCAGAACAGAGTAGAGGGGCAGAATCACCTCCCTTGACCTGCTGGCCACCCTGCTTTGATGCAGCCCAGGATGCACATTGCCGGCTCATGTCCAGCTTTTCATCCACCAGTGCCCCAGAGTCCTTCTCCTCAGGGCTGCTCTCAATCCCTTCATACCCCAGTCTGTATTGATACTGGGCATTGCCCCGATCCGGGTGCAGGCCCTTGCACTTGGCTTTGTTGAACCTTGTCAGGGGGTGTATGGAATATTCTAGTGACCTATTTGGTGCGAAAAAGGGAAATCTCAATCTGGAATATTGCATAGATGTGTAGAGCTCATCACAATGGAACTGCAAACTATGAATGGTAATAGTTGCTGATTGAGTATGGTTTTAATAGTCATACTCAGTATGTCAACTGACTTTCATCATCTTTTGTTGTAGCTTTTTTTTTCCATTAGAAACCACTAATAGAACATAATATGATCATTTTATAATTTGTAATTTGATAATTGCCTATTTAATAATAGATTTGTCATGCATATTAGGAGGTTGATTATAAAATTTCCTGCAGGAGAGATAGGTCAAAAGGTCTAAAGAAGAGATGAAAAAAGAATAATGCACTATGTAGGAGCAATTGGGTCTGACAGACATGTAAACAGTTTTAAAAATGCAAGAATTCAGAATTGCCTTGAGATTGTCTCCGTCTTGCAGGGCACTCATATTGGTATAATTGGGAGGCAAAAGTGCCGGTAGATGGCACTGTCCAATGCGCAGCATTGTGCATGGCTTTCCAGGAATAAAAACAATTTTGCTGTGTATTGCCAACAGCTGCCAGAACGTCGCTCTCTGGAAGTCTTGATTATTTTATTCCCTAAAAGCACAGTAAAGCAGTACTGGCTCTAACCAAACAAAGAGAATAAGGCCAGTCTGACAGGTTGGGTGAAGTTCAATCTTTGCATTAAGATGGCAAAAAGAAATGGCAGCATTTACTGAGGACTGGTACGGCTGCTCTGCCTTCAAGACTATTGACTCAACTGTAACAAGTGGCTGTCTTGTGCAAACAATGAAAAACTAATTTGGAGCTTTTCAAATTAAAAAAAAAAAAAAAAGGAAAAGAAAACCATCAATGGTAAATATATGCTGGAGGTGATTCCACTGCCTTTTTAAACTGTTCAAATCTTGGTCCAGAGGCAGAATCTCTTCCTGCTAGATTCATCACTACCATACACATTCTTTCGTGTACATCTAGATTGAAAGTCCCCATCTTAGTCTGTTCTTGCCAAAAATGCTCACGACAGCTTGAATTTTCACCTGTATTCCCTAAATATGGACTGTAACTTTTATCCTTAGCCAAGCGTAACTGCTGTGTATGCAAGGACTTGCTACAAGAGAGCCTGTTGCAACTGTCCTGTCTTAAATCTAAATTGATGCTGAGCTTCCAGCGTTTGCACCTTAGAGCCTGACATCCCCCCACCATTCGATAACGGCCTGCGACGTGTGGCTGCACAGTCAATACTCATCACAGCCTCAGATTTTTGCCACAGTTACGTCTAGTGCAAAGAACCACCTTTGGGACAACCGTTGTTTCAGGAGTGAGAAGCCTATAGCTTACATGATGAAGAGAGCCCATGACTTACTGCTGTTGGCAGCCACGTCATATTTATTTTTTGTGTTGTCACTGGACAACACAAGGATGTGTGTTAACATATTGGCCAGTAAGGGTGTTAAAAAACCTGCTTGGCATTCATAAAATGACAGATCAATGACTCTCTTCAGTGGAAAGGGGCTGTGTTGTACCCAGCTGAGGTCTTCAATATTCATTGTCCACCAGAAAAGGAATAAAAAGCTAAATAACAACTCTTAGTTGTTATTCTTGGGATAATTAGTTTGGATTTGCTCTGAATTTTCAGGGAAAAAGTAGGGTTATGCCTGCTTTCTTTGAATAATTTCTAAACTCTTTTAATGGGCTCACTAGAAATAGAGCAGCAATATTAAAATAGGAAAAAAAGGAAGGGTTGGCAGGGATGAGTAAAGAAGCTGTTTTCTCTGAAGGTGTTTCACACACGTACGTGTTTACTGCCATGCTGTGACTTCTGTTGTCAAGACAGACTGATAATCCAGGGGAATGCCTTCTCCTTTACTAATGTAATACACAGATACTTGCCTGTTTAAATCTTAATACATGCAAATGCCTAAATATTGCAATAGTCTGAGTTATGTTTCTTTTTTGTCAGTCATAAAAATACATTGTGTATATTTAATTTCTAAGAAGAAGGACCTTAATTTTCTTGATGTTTAAGGAAAAATATGTTTCCCTTTTTTCAGCATTATGTCCAGTCAAGGAGAGAAAGCTGTTACTAGAATTGGTGTTGTAATCGAAGTCTCAAAAGCTACCATGCTGTGCAAATTATAAGGAGAAAAACTAGAAAAGCCAAAGATACAAATTAGTAGACAAGTGAAACCCTGTGTTACTTTCAGTCAGCGCTTTTGAAACATCACTGTTCTCTCTAAAGAGACTCTAAAGACTGCTAAAAATGCAATAATAATCTCTGCCAGTTGCAGTTCCTTGTAAAAGATGGGAGGAAAAAAAGATGCAAAAGCCTAAAGCAGTCATTTTGTTATTTCTGTTTACATCATAGTCCAGCAAATTATAACAAGTGCAGCATAACACTTACCACCTTCACTTTAACTTTGCATCATTTTCTAATCTGTAAGAATAAATAGAAGGTCTGACAGTGAATTTTCCTGGTGAAAAAAAGAAAATGAAATTTTAAAACCCCTGAAATAGCCATTTTAGGGTGCCTTAAAAAATCAAATATCTAAACCTTTGCTCAGTAAAGGCATTCCTGTTAAATATTTGACTTTTAACTACCTGGAATCACACAAATATGTGCACCGCATATAAACTAGCAAAAATAATGGGAAATAAAGTGTTGCTTCTTATGATGACTAATTTGAACCATCTTAACTCCCATAACATGTCATCAGCATTTGAATTAACTAGACAGTTATTAATGATTATTTATTAAGAGTAAGGGAGAGTGTCATGTCATTTCATTGTACTCAACCTACTGTGACACTTCATTATGAAGAATTCCTCCAGATCCAACCACCACAAACCCTCTCACTCACACCTAGCAAGGTATTGGGAAATAACAACTGTTCTAACAACAGTGTCCTAGAGTTTACTCCTTGGCCATTTTGATTGCTTACAGAATAATGTGATTCACTAATCTGTTTGGGTTGAAATTATTTCTACTAAAACAGACACACAAAAACGCATAGCCCACCTTTCCCCCTGCCCTTTTTCCTCAAACTTGAAATTGTTCCACAAACTTTGAAAAAATACCTAAATTTATTTATGCTTTTAAGTTTCTGAGTGAAATTATTAAAATTTAGGGAAAGGCTATTTTCATGTTTACCCAGCTACAACAGATTTCCTGAGGCTGGTGTAATATAGATTCAGAGCAGAACACAGCAGAGAGACACTTCAGTGGATTTGATGGATTAATGATGGTCTTCTGAGGACAGACATCCATTTTCCCTGGCATCTACTACATTAGCCATGACTGACAGGTTATGGGAATTAACTAAACTAAACTAGTTAACTATGGGAGTTAGCTAACTAAAGGATTTAACAGGAATACAGGTGCATTGCAATGACTTAAGACTTTCCAAGGGATACACAGCAGGTTCATGATGGGAGATGGCATCAAGCTCCAGCCTCCTCGCTTGCTAAGCAGACATTAAGAGCTGGTCCTGGTGGGACTCCGCATCTCCATGAAGCCGTGAAGAAACAGCATGGATTTAAGAGCATGCAGTGAACAGCACACAGTTTCCTACTTGGAAAGGGGGTGACAGCTTCATTGCCCTTAGTGGGCATCCTTATCTTGCTCTCATTTAGACAACAGCCAAATTAATCGGCATTTGAATAAACACAGTTATGCTGGAAGGACAGAAGAAAACAAGGATATTTTTCAGCTGGATGTAAATCCCATTTGTCTTAAGATACATGCATAATCCTCACTGGTCAGACCAGTATACAGTTTGTAAATGTTGACTTGCTAACAATGCAGGCAGCCAACATGCTCTGTCCCCTAAAAGTAGGGGACACCATTCCCTACTGGTGGCCTTTTTGCCCTTGTCTCAGAAGTCCCTTTGGTACAGCCTCTTGTGCTTACCTGAACATGACATTCTGAGCCTGTAACAAACTCTGTGGAGCGGTGCACCAAGTGAATTCAAGAATTAACTTGGTTCTCACAAGGGCATCGTGCCTGTCCTCCAATTTCTATGCTGACTTCCCAGGAAAAAAAACGCTCAGATGCAAGATTTCTGTCCTCATCTACAAAGCTTGGATCTAAAGTATCTCTAATGTTACTAATATTCTGTCATAAGGAATATACCTATATGTCTGCTCCTCAGATGCAGTGAAATTAGCCATTGCAAAGATAAAGATACAAGAATTTTCTTGGGAGACAGGCAGAAGATGAATCCAGAGCATGAAATGTACTCCTACATAACCACACACTGCTTTTATTTCTAAATTGTTCTTGCTTGACCTTGCCTTCATTGACAGATATATAGCAGATACATGGTTATATATTAAATCTCCACAAAATATGTGGCTGGGAAGCAAGCAAAGAGGGGAAAAAACTCCACTCAGATTAGAAGTTATATTAAACCATGTTAAGTAGTGTATTAATGAGCCACACCACTCAGGCCACTGTTTACAAGAAGGGAAGTAATTACATAATACTTCTTTAAATATTATGTATCATTTTTATACATTAAACAAAACCATACTGTTAATATACCACAAACAAACTGTGAAATAAGCATTTAATACGATACCTTTCATTAAAACAAAACTCTGTTTTGCTTAAAGGTTAATCAAAGCTGTCCAATAAGGATCATATCTTTAAATATCAAGAGCTACAAAAATATTTAAATAGGCCTTTTATGAGATGCATTTTAATGCAGTTAACTCACATCACCTCCTTTCTGTTTTATGCTTGTCACATTAAAAAAAAATCTTTCACATATTGTTAGATTTCTCAATTGCTCTCATTAATGTCTGTATATGATGCAATGCTGTACTGTAAATATAGCTCCTTTTTTTCTGACGCCTTTTCAAGTGCCTTCTTCTATGGTGGAGACCAAATGAATTCAGTAATTTGTGTCTGATTTTACATCCCCATACAAACATATTCACACATGAATTGCATTAAACCAGAATCTGATTTACACAAAATCAGTCCTACTGAAGGGACTGCTAGAAAGTCTTGGAGCCAGGGCAGATTTGCTCATCTAGTCACCAGAGCTGTCTTGCAGACAGACAGTCAATCTCATCCAGAGCATCTCTCTGATGGTTGGCAGTAGGAAACGTTACAAGGAAGAGTAAAACCCCTATTATGGACAGTTTTGTATCTGTCAGGCCACTCGTGCTCACTGCTTTTGCCCTCAGGTGCCTCTGTCTTCCTCAGCCATGTCCCCCCAAGGCTCCCAAATAGCCTACATTCCTCAGTACTTTCTAAATTTTACTTCAAACCTCAAATCTCAGTCTTGGGTTTTCACTTTTATGTTGTGTAGTTGCCTTCACAGGCCTTACCGGTTAAGTCCTTCCCACCAAAATAGCTGATCCCCACCTAAGGGTTCTCTGAACTTGGGAATTAAACACACCCGTTGTGAAATGCTGAAGCCACCCTCTTTAGGCTGCAATTATTCACAAGGAGACAATCTGTCCAATTTGTAGGTGAGCTGGCTACAACACATAATCCTACATGAAGATCTTGGCAAAGTGCTCTCTCCTTTTCTCTATTGCCGCTTAAACTAAAAATATAGTCACTGCCTGCTGGATTGAACTTTATATCAAAGTTTCTTTAACAAAGATCAGGATGCACACAGAAGGTCAATGAAGCTGAAGTTTTCCGTTTGCTGAGGTTCAGGTGGCATGTCCTCAGGAATTACTGTTATACTGCCCTGACCCAGCTGTGCCAACACGTTCACAAGTGAATCATTTCCCTTGGAGAGTGGGCAGGAATGTGAAGCTGGCAGAGTCACGGATGTAATGATTACATACCCCTTTCTCTCCTTTGTATTCATGTCTTTGGATGCCCAGCACTGGCCAATCCTAGCACGTGAGATGAAGGGTTTGTGATGCTCTTCCTTTCCCCCGTTCCTGCCAACAAAGTGTAGTTAAATGGGTACTCATGAGCAATCTCGTTGGAAGAGCACCCAACTGGCAGACTGAGAAGCTGTCCTTAAGATACCTCTCATATCTGCCTCCACTCGAACCAGTCTGAAACATGCAGGGGTTCAAAATGCAAATTGATGCACAAATGCTTGACTGTAAGCTCAAAAGATAGGAACACCTGACTTGTAGCTTTCACAGCTTTACAGCTATTTCAGATGAAGCAGAGCTAACTGTCCTTAAAGGAGATGCAAAAGCTTTACACGATTAGCATTGCTGTATCCATTATATGGATAAGTGAACAACAAAAAGGGAATTTCTAAAAATACCTTCTTACACCAAGAGCCTGGGTTAAGATGTGCTCGATTTGCTTCAGAGGAATCCCTTTCTGTTTCTACCTAAAATAAATAGGCAGTGTTTTTAAATATTCCTTCTAAATAAATAAAAAGTAAATAAAAAAAAAAAAAAAAAAAAAAAAAACCAAAAACCCCAAACCAAAACCAGGAATAGGACTCTGAACTGGGACACCCCAAATTCCAGGCCCTTTCTGTAAGTTCTGGCCTGTGACTGTTCAGAGATCACCCAGGAAAGCAGTGGCAAAGCTCTGACTGGATTCCTCATTCTTGCTGTAACCCCTCCCACCTATTAAAACCAACTTTTTTAATAAATCCAAGGAATTATACATAAGCCACTTGCAATGACTTTAAAACCTCCATCTGAAGAAAAACATGCATGTCCTTATTTTGCCCCAGGCAACACAGGCTTGCTGGCCTCCTTGCTGTTTTCCGTGCCAAGCCTCCGTAGTCCACTCTGGGTGGAAGTTGTGAGTCAGAGCAAACAGGGCACACGTGACAGGGAGGGCGCCACTGCTGAGTTTCACAGATCGACCCCAATTGCATTTTACAAAAGAGGATAGCTTCTGCAGAGTCACTGTTATAGTCTCTCCTGGAAGCGAGAGTGTTCCATGTATTTCAAATCAGATGAGAAAAAAGTAGTAGATAAATGTCTGCAGCAGAATGGCAGCATGCTGGAAAGAAAGCTGAGGATTTCAGACATGCTCGAGTGACAGCCCATGCTCAGGTTCTTAGAAAGCAGAATAGGGCTTGCTAGCATTTCCAGATATCAGTGACATACAGAAAGTCCATCTACTGGGGTTTTTTTCAAATATAATTTTATATCAACTTAATGATTTCCTATTATTTTACATCCGTCACAGTTCTCAAATTTTTAAGAAAAAGATAAGGACAGTTTGAGATGTCAGATATTAACTGAGAAAGAATCAGGTCTTCAGACAGATCTGTACTAATATCGGTCTTACTCTCTCAACAGCTCTAATAGAATAATTTAGGCAACATAAATCAACATTTAAATAGTTTAAGCTGTGTAAACCTTAAGATGTACCATAACCAAAGAGACTATTGTGATTTATATTAGGAAAGATTAATCCTCTTTAAAATATAACAGTACAAATGCATTTTAGAGAGGCTAATGAAAGAAGATAATACAGCTGAATTTTAGAGGATTAGCTAAATATACCTGATTTGTGTTCTGAAACAAATGAAATCAAAGTACCCAAGAGGTACTTTGCAGCTAACCACTGCGAGTGATTTAGAAGGCAATAATATTCATGAAAACAATCTTAGCCTATCTCATGAAGATGTCTGAACCTGCAGAAGAGCATATGCAGTTTCTATTTGCCTAAATTTGTTGCTATCCAAATAACAGCTTCTCTGTCTCCCTGAAATGAAAGCGTAGTTCCATTGATTGAAAATTACATTTAGATAAACACTGCCCTATGTATCCTATCAGGCTGTGTTCCCTTTGGTTTATGCAGCTTTCACTTACCTATGTTCAGGAAGGCTTGTAAGTGTATATTAAAAAAAAAAAAAACCAACCTTGACACTCAACTTAGGCATTTCAAAAAAAGATTGAAGTACCTATGGAAGAGCCAAAAAGCACACAGTTATCGAGCTGCTGAGGAAATTAAAACTGCACGCAAGGAATAACATTGACTGCCATTATCAAAAGGGATTTTTGATTTCTAATCAGGCAGGCAGCACCTTTCCCTAGCTCAGTTCCCTGCCCAGCTCTTCTGCTCCAGGGCAGTGAGAGGTGCTTTGGCTGCTGTTGCACAGAGCGACGTGCCACCATGCACCGGGAGCGTGGCATGGAGGAAAGGTCTCTTGGGGTGGTTGTAAGAGAGGGCAAGATCCAAGAGCAATTTCCTGGGTGATGTAAACCACAGCTTTTTTAAGCTAACGCCTTCTTTCTCTTCTGTTGTTGGAGATCGCCTCTGAGGCCTAAAAGACAAAATGCTTTGGTACTAGGAAAGAAACAAAATAACCATCATTTGTTCTAGCTAGCGTTGAGCTGGGGTTTTCATCAGTGATGGATCAGTGTACTCTGGATTCTTCTAATGAAGACCATTATTTCTGTTACTTGAACTTTGCACAGTGCAGCGTTCGGTGTCACATTGCCGAAAGCTTCACAGGATAATATTTCCCTGACTGCACGCTATGTGTCAATCATGTGCTTTTATATCTCTGTGAAATACTTCATTTGGTTAATGAGGCATGTCTACTATGCTTTTGGAAGCTATACTGTATGGGCAAATTTGCTGGTACTAAGTAGCTAATGCTTACCATTTAGACAAGGAACACTGAAGATTTTGCATTGGGAAATAGGACCCGTATTATGGGAACATCTCCTTTAATTAACCTTCAGGAAAAAAAAACTGTGGAAAGAAGCCTCAGCCTGAGAAGCAGTGAATGTTAACTACAGCTTATTTCAGCATCTGGAGCACTGGCCTGAAAGGCACTCACTCACACGCCCCCCTCCTCTGCACCGCTCGTGGTTACAGCTCTCAGCCACCGAAAGCAATATCTGCTTTTTAGACCAGTGGATTAAGCAGAAACACTCCCACCTGTCTTAATTTTATTTTTATTTAGGTCACATTTCAGATCAAACTCTGTGGCACGGAGTCAGCTCAAAAAAATATGTGCAGTCATTCCTTCCAAAATTAAGATTTGTCTGGTTTTTCATTAAAGGAGCTCATCAGGAGAGCCCTTTTCAGCTCAGTTAACATCAAAATATTACAGCCTAAACACAATTTACTCAGACGGAGCTTCTCAAGTGGCCCCAGCTCTGGGAGTGAAAGGATGCTAAATGTCAGGAAGAACATGATCCTGGTCCCGATATAAGCGCACCAGCCTTTCCCGAACGCTTCCAGCTCTTACATAACATTAATGACTCCACACTGCATGGAAGTGCCTCTGCTAGTAGTTTACATCATTCCCTGAATCAGATTATTTACTCAGAAATCATTCTGTTTCTCTTATCCTTTTACAAGCTGTTCCTGTTTGTTAGAAGGATCACACCAAGTGCCTCTGTACTCCTAAATAAAAGAAGGCCAGGGAGGAAGGTCGATTACTGGATGTCAAAGTTGATCTACATATTCACCTTCTTCCTATAGCGGGCAGGACATGGCAGTCTGACACTTCTCCTTTTGTAATACGGTGAAGACTACCTTCTGGGAAATGGCTATTGTATTATGTGACAGTCCAACATAGTTCCTTGATGACCCCCTGGACTGGAGGGTGGCAAAGGTATCACCTGCTTAAAAAAAACCAAACCAAACCAAACCAATCCCACAGGAGGTCAAGGCACCCAGAGCAAAAAGACTAAACTGCTTTTCTGGTGAAACTACCTACATGCTATAATAAAGAACAGAATAGGAGAGGCGTCGATAATTTGTGAGCACTGGGGAAAAGTCAGCATGGACTTTGTGAAGGGAGTCCTGCCTCACAAAATCCTGACAGAGTCAGAAAGCATCCCAGTAGAGCTCACTAGGCTTTCAACCAGCTCCTGGCCACCTTGGTCATTGGCAGTTCTTAGGGAAACCAAGCAACCACGGCATAAGGAAGGTCTCCATGTGGATTGGGAAAAAAAAAAAAGAAAAAAGACAATAAACCAGGTCAAAAGTATAGGAGTAAAAGGACATTTTTCACAGTTAACTGTGGCGCTCATTCTGACAGGGGGTGGCAGGGATTCCTGGTACAGATGGGTTGGTTATGGAAGAGACACCAATTGAGCGTAACTGAATACAGGGCCACCACCTCTGAGCTCAGTCTCTGAGCTGTAAATTGTCGGAGGCTAGGAGCCCACCCTGGGGAAGTAGCATGATGTGCTTGAAATACTCTTATTTTCTGCTCCTTCTGGTCATTGTTGGAGAACATTTAGCAACAGCCAGTAACAACTATTCTTGCAGTCTTACATTAAGCTGACAAAGGTGAAAAGGAAATGTATGCAAGCAGAAATAGTAACTCAACCAAAACTACAACCAAACAAGAGAGAATAATGTGCTGAATTAAGTATCAGGAAATACTGGCATCACCTACATTACCAAATTACATGCTTAACGTAGGGAATGTGAAAATATTTCCTCATGAGAGTCCATTGAAGTAATTGGGACCCTTTCTACTGGACCTCAGTTGTTTTTGCATCAAATGAGGTAGCCAGTGCAGGAGCATCTTTTTAATACATCTCCAACCCAATCTGTGGACAGCTGTCTCTGTTATACATACAGTCAGCAAAGAAATAATGTTTGCTTTTCAATTACAGACATGTCATTTTAGCAGAGCTTCCTTCCCAGGCCCCAGTTTTTTATATTTAAATGTTTCAGGTGTGATACTGCTCTTTTGTAAGCTTACCTTTGTAGCTTACTGTCTAATTTAGTGAAGCTCACAGGAAAAGCTCCTATTTATGAATAATACTTTACATTTAAAGAAGGTGCTAGTAGAACAACCTGTGATCTACCTCTCAACCATGATTTTTTTTTTTTTACCTCACTGCATTATTCATGATTGTCAGCTGTTTCAGAATTCATTGCTGTCAGTTACTGTACATCTGGGTGAATTGACAGGCAGAAGGATTTAGCATCTCTTCCTACACCGAGTACCAATTAATGCAACCAGTTACCTGATCAAACCTACTGGGGAAAAGCTATACTGGATCAAAAGCTACTTTTTGAAATTACTCCTTTTGCATATTATGATTAAAAACCTCTCATCTGCTGAATTTTCCTAGAAGAAAAATATACCTTTGCCTGAAAGAGACTGCACCTCAGCTTATGGCAACAATAAATATTACAACAGTGTAATGTGCATGTTGCTATAGAAAAACGGGATTCTGAAATGAAGCAAGGTGACACTTCTGCTTGGTTCTGTTTGCTGCTGGCACAGCGGGCCCGCCCCACCTCTCGTCTCACTGGTATACTGATTTGTGCAGTTATTTCTCTCCATATCTTCTCAATGGTATTCCTGACAGGAAAGAAACGGCCCACAGGTATGAGCATTTAAATCAGTTTTCCATTAATATAATTTCCCTTATTAGAACAAAGTAATTTATTTGTTTTCATTTAGACTGGTCTCCTTCTGACAAGTGATAAGCCCAGATCCTAACAGTAGGGTAAGTCACAATGACACTTCTGAAGAACTCTTTACAATGTTCACATAGGGTTAATTTATATATGTTAATGAGCATTCAAATTTGTTCCCATAATTTATCAGAAGAAAGTGGCTACACTCATTAGGCATACTCATCAGTGCATAACAACCACTTAATGTAACACAGAATACTCCCAGGAAACTTAGGTGATCATAAAAACGTCATTGACTTCAGTCCCAGAAAATTTCAGGATCGCTGCCTTGCCTTCCAGCTGTTCCCAACCCTCTGTGAGTTACCAATCGCCCTGAGAGAGGGAGAGGAAGAGTAAGTAATGTTTACTGCAAGTAACATTAGTAATTAGGACACACGTTAAGAAACATGAGGGAAAGTTGCAAGAACAAATTGCCCGTTGTCATTCATAGACCTGAAGGAGCCAAAATAAGTCTTTTTACCTTTTGGCGTACGGCACTGTAACCCCTGCTTCCAGTACTAACACCGCAGCGGTAGCAAGCCCAGGTATCAACCCCAGCAGAGCTGACAACCACTGAAGAAGAAATCAACATCACCAGATCTGCAAATATTTTAGACGACCCTTGTTTTATTTGCCCGTAAGCATACTTCTGAAAGAAAGAGGACGCTCTAGAGAGCTCTCCACTGACACACGCGCTGGGCTGCCAGAGCGCCGCTCTCCTTTAGGAATGGATTCTGATCCAAGAGTAAGGAGGAGAGCAACCTCTCCTGCTGCTTACCCAGCTTGCTCAACTCAGAGGCTGCTAAAGCTTCTCTTAGGCTGGCATGCCAGAAATTAACAGTTCAGAGCGTTTTCCTGAAACGGTGTATTTACTCATACAACGGGGGGGGTGGGGTGGGGTGTGGAAATCTGAACGCCTGCATGAAATAGAACCACCTGGCTCACCTTGCAAATAATATTTTAAATGATAGCCTGTGATGAATAACCACCAGTGGAAGCAGTGTGTTATTTTGATGATGAACAACAAGGGCCATTTTCAAGAGCTTACTGCTGCTGGGAGAGAAGGGGGGGGGGCGGGGAAGTAAAAATAAATTTTACAGTAACAGAGAGAGTTATAACTCCCTTTCAGTCTGTAAATATACACATCTACTGCTAATTCTCGATCAAAATAGTCACCAAAAAGGCAAGTAGCGTATCAATTAGCACACTTTCAGGATTAGGAACAAAATTATAAGGCAGTATTCAGATATATATTCAAATGCAGAAACCTGAAGTAACACAAAGTTAGGGATCCCCTAGTGAACATAAAGTAGTTCTCACACAAATAGAGAGCAAATTAACATGATTCTCACTTCAGTGCCCCGATGTACCTGTACAGAGCAGCCATTGAGCAACTGATTTAATCTGTCTGGCAACAGTTTTTACCGGCATGCATTTGAAGTTCTTGGACCTCATTGCTATGGCCCAGCAAAGTCAAAAAGAACAAGCAGAAATTTGACACTGTCCTTCACGACATCCTTGTATTTAAATTGGAGAGACACGGATCTGATGGATGAACCGTTTGGTGGCTAAGGAATTGGCCGGATAGTCACACTCAAAGAATTGCAGTCGACACCTCGATGTCCAAGTGGAGACCGGTGACAAGTACCATTCCTCAGGGGTCCATATTGGGACTGGCGCTGTTTAATATCTTTGTCAGCAACAAGGGCAGTGGGACTGAGAACACCTTCAGCAAGTTTGCTGACGACACCAAGCTGTGTGGTGCAGTTGACATGCCTGAGGGAAGGGATGCCATCCAGAAGGACCTGGACAAGCTTGAGAAGTGGGCCTGTGTTAACCTCATGAGGTTCAACAAAGTGCAAGGTCCTGCACCTGGGTTAGGGCAATGCCCAGTATCAGCAGAGGCTGGGGGATGGAGGGGTTGAGAACGGCCCTGAGGAGAAGGACTTGGAGGTGTTGGTTGATGGGAAGCTCAACATGACCCAGCAATGTACACTTGCAGCTCAGAAAGCCAATCATGTCCTGGGCTGCATCAAAAGCAGGGTGGCCAGCAGGTCAAGGGAGGTGATTCTGCCCCTCTGTTCCAGTCTCGTGAGACCCCACCTGGAATACTCCCAACACAAGAAAGACATGGACCTGTTGGAGCAGGTCTGGAGGAGGGCCACAAAGATGATCAGTGGGCCGGAGCACCTCTCCTATGAAAACAGGCTGAGAGAGTTGGGATTGTTCAGCCTGGAGAAGAGAAGGCTCCAGGGAGCAGCCTTCCTGTACCTGAAAGGGGCCTCCAAGAAAGCTGGAGAGGGGCTTTTTACAAGGGCATGTACTGATAGGACAAGGGGTAATGGCTTTAAACTGAAAGAGGGCAGATTTAGATTAGATATAAGCAAGAAATTCTTCACTGTGAGGGTGATGAGGCACGGGAACAGGTTGCCCAGAGAACTTGTGGATGCCCCACCCCGGAAGTGTTCAAGGCCAGGTCAGATCGGGCTTTGAGAAACCAGGTATAGTGGAAGGTGTCCCTGCCCATAGCAGGGGGGTTGGAACTAGATGATCTTTAAGGTCCCTTCCAATCCAAACCGTTCTACAATTCTATGATTCTATGAAGTCAGTGTGCTGTTTTCTATGTACTGCACCGGCTGAGCTTACCCTGCTCATCTGGAGCAATCTGGAGTGATTGCAGCAAAGCTGCTCCAGAACACTTCGGGAACTACAGTTCAGGAACTACATGAACCTTTTGTAATGAAGCCCTGCACTATGTAAAAGCAGCTTTGTTAAGAAAGAAAACTAAATATTGCGTGAACGAACCACATGGTTATTAGGATCCTGATCTATTCCAGTTCTTAAAATCAGGAGTTGATCACAGGGGCGACTCTTCTTCTTGTGCCCAGGGGGACATAGGTGGGAGCAAGGATCTCCAGACCCCAAGCCTTTCATAGATCAGCACGTGTGGTTGCAAGAACTTGGCCTCAAAGCTACCAAATCATTTGATCACTCTTGGGTTTACTCAGTTACTATTATGGGGTTGGGATGCAGAGGTATCAGTACTACCTTGGTAAAGGGAACTTGAACAGAGAGGTAGGGAGGAGGTGAACATGCTACTGAATGAGAACAGATATGCCCCAGACACTTCAGAGCTTTTCTTCTGGTTCTTGCCAGCAGTCTGAGAGAAGGCAGCAGCGTCTGGTAGAGCTGGGGCCATAGGGGCAGTAGGAGGAAGGCAAGGATGCTGGTGGAGAGAATGCCCCTGACATAAAATATTTCACTTTAGTTGAAAAAACAGAACACCAAGGGGCTGGGTGCAGAGAAAGTAAAGCTATTCTGACTTCCTTTTCTAGCAATCTATCCAAAATGTTTTGGGGTGGAATTGGGTAAAGCTGCTCTTATCTTCTTTTATTCAAACCATGGATTGAAAAAAAAAGAAAAGAAAAAAAAAGTAAGTCCCATGAGCAGTGAGCAAACACAGCCTAGTTTCTTGTGGATCAGTGATGTGTAGCTGATTGACTTTGGTGCCTAAACTTAAGCTTCAATTTTAGTTTTCCCTGAGCGGATTGCCTATTTCCTACTGCAACAGAAAAAAAAACCAACCAACCCCCCCAAAAAACTCAGAAACACTGCAGTTTTTTCTTAGATGAGGATAGTTGCAAGTTCTTTTTCCTCTAATAGGCCACTGATTTTCACCAGCTGTGGGTCTCATCCCTTTAGGCAGCTATAGCCAAAATTGCCCAGCAAGTTCAATAGTGGAAGGGGGAAGAAAAGCCAACAACCCCAGCCCACAAATGTAGGCCATGGGATTACCAAAGCCGCCAGTCCTCTTCCAAGCACTTCACTCACCAGCCCATGGTACCAAAATGAAAGCTGTCACTGGCAGGGGTACCTGATCCTAAGGACTGCACACATAAGAAAGCAGGCACTGTCAGACAAAGGAGCATCTAGTCACTTAATACAACATGCTGAGAAGAGGTAATCATCCCTAAACCAGCCAGCTAGGCCTACAGTTTTAACACGCAAAATCAGACAAAAATTTCATTACTTTTATAGGCCTGCCTAGCCAGAGTAGACCTTTCCTCCATTTTTGCAGCTGCAGTTCCTGAACACATTAGACACTTCAGGAGATTTATTTTCATACTCAAGTGTTATAAATAAGTGGAGGTCAGCTGCTTGTGAGTGCCCACTTGTAACATTTGCAAACATACTTTTCAAAACCAGTATGACAAAAGAATGTGTGCCACAATAGAGACATCATTTTTCTATTTATCTATGGGGAAAAAAATCTGTTCCTGGTATAGCATTAGCAACACATGTGATACTTAAATGACCTTCATAGATTTGTGCCTCAGTATAACATTATTTACTTAATATTATACTTCAGAGCATGTGAACTTGAGTATTAAAATTGATCTTAAACAATAGATGTGCTAAATAAAAAGATACATTGAAAGAAATCATATATATATACATTATTTCAGGGATCCAAAATGGACATGCAATTTATCTTTGATCAAACTGAATTATTTTCGGTTTTAAGGCAATGGAAACAGCATTTAGGATTCCTACCTACCATGAATTTAGTCCATCATTTCCTACTGTTACCTGTCATGTAACACACTACCCTGCATAGAGGTCAGCTTCTACTGCAGGGCACTGAAAAAACTTTAATTCTTACTGGATCTATAGGTTTTGAGGTTTACTGGAGTCTGAAGGATCACTCTTTGGGGCATAACGTAGCCTGTTGCAGTCAAAGAACAATGGAAATGCAGTCATCAAAGTAACTGAGATCACCTTCGGTTATAGGAACATAAGAAATCGGGATCTGTGGAACTGCCTTGCCAGATCATACCATTACCCATCAAGCTCATGTATTTTCAGGTGCCTTAAAACACTCAAGAAACCTTGCAGAAAGCCCTGCTGCTACCAGAAATATCATTTTAAGCCTCATTGCCTCCATGTCTGCTCATTAATTTCTTTTTTACCTGATGTATAGTTCAATGGTTTTGTTATTGATGCAACTGTCTTACCTTCTTGGAGAATCTTGCTAAATTCTTGAGCTCAGTGGTTATCATATGACAGTAAGTTCTACGGGCCGGTAATTCAGTGCTAAATGGAAGAGTACCTCTGTGTGTTTCAGGGGTTTTGCATTTCAGTTGCATGAAATATCTCCTTAAACACAGCATGTAATTACCCTCCTCTGCACCATGATTTCACATACCTTTCATACCCTTCTTCACCCTCTCTGAAACAAAGAGTCCCTGTCTATTCAGTTTATATTCCTATGGAAAACTTTCATTGCTTCTAATCATTTCTATAAGGAGTCCATAAACAGGTAAAATATTATAAAGGGCAGTGAAATGGTGGAAAATATTTCTATAGGTATATCAGCAATATGTATGCGCATGTTTCTGTGTGCGTATGTGCACATGCAGAATATCTGAAGTATTGGCAATTCAGAGGTATAACATCACAACATTGCTCAAAAAATCTGAATCATAGGACTATCTTTTTAAATATTGGTGCTTCTACAAATTCAACTGTGTAGATAGGTCAATATCTTATGTCAGTACATATATGTTCACAGATGTAGTTACCAATCCCACCCATGCACCCACACACTATGCCTGAAGATACCTTATAAATGTGTAATGCAGTATGCTGCACATACAATTTAGTATTATTTTTGTTATTACTTATCTTCTCATTTAGGCATCCAATCACACTTTGACCATCACTGCAGGTAAAGAACACTTTGATGAATTTTTTTAAGGTCCTTCCCACCCCCAAGTGTTTGGTTTTTTTTCATTTTAAAACCAGCAATATTGTCCATCATACTGTTTTCTTGACATATTCCATCTGTCATCCCACTGCCGGTTTACCTAGCTTTGTTAGGTCCCTTTGTTAGGTGTTTTTCACACTCCATTGCACTTCAGGTGAGCTCTTCTGTCATTTGAAATGTATGTGACAGCATTCATAGTGCAGCTCTGCAGTCATTGCTTGGCTGGCCTTTTGCCAGCATGGCACCTGGGTATTTACTTATATTGCTTGTTTTTTTTATGGCTTCCCATTCTATAATCATAATTCTCTCACTTTGTGATTACTTGATTTCCTTAACAGCCCCCACTTCAGGAATTTTGACGAAAGTAGTTTTTAAAAGTCCAAATAAATTATTCCAGATTGTTTTACTTAAGACATTACTTTGCTAGCATGTATAATAAATTGTCAGTAGATTGAAAACACCACTTTCTTTTACAGCATCTATGTTGATTTGTGAGTATTATGTATCTTCATCTTCCTATTGGTTTCTAATGACTTCCTTTAATTATTGTTTCATCCTGTTACTCAATACTGACACTAGACAAACTTCTTTATGATTTCCACAGTTACCACAGAGCCTTTGTTAGAGCTAGGACTGAAATTTGCTACCCTAAGGTAGGCTGGTAAAATAACATTGCATATTTTGTTAACAACACAACCATTTCGTTCTTGTGTTTCCACAGAATACTTGGTGGAGCAGCAGCCAAGTTTTCTTTTAAATACGCTACCACTTAATATAGCAGCTTGTTCTAACATCCCTTCTTTTGACACCTCAGTCTCACAAGGTTTCAGGTTTATTAGCTGGAAAACAGCTATTTCCAATGTTTTCTGTAGTCAAAATGCACACAAGAAAATATTTCCATTTAAAGACTTCATCTTTACATCTTTAAAGACACATGAATGAGAGAAAGGCAGCAGCATGAGAAAGTATGATCCTAATCAAATACTCATAGGCATGTCTGGGAGAGAGAAAAGGGAGAAGCCTAGGTTCAAATCCCTGATCTGTGCCCTTGATCCAAGGACCAAATGGTCACAAAGTACACAAATCAAGAAGTGTCTTTGGATTTTGACAACACCACATAATAAAATCAACATGTGTTAATTACTCTCATTGAAGAACATTGTATGTAGACAAGCCCTTATTAATTTTCTCCACTTCTATATACTTAAATGTTAATTGCTTTCCTTGAAAACTAAGAATACCCCCATCTTAGAGTAACCTTCAGGCTCTCACCAAGATGCTCTCCTGGGAGACGTAGGCTTGAAGGGTCCTCACACTTAAAATGAAGCTTGGGGAGTGGGGCAGGTAGAGAGGCAAAAGAGGGACCGAACATGGGGTTTCCTGCTCCAGTTAAGCATTCCTGTTCCTTCAGGCATGCTTTTATGTAACCAAATGCATTGGACAAACACTGAAAATTGCTTCCGAGTCTGGAAACAGAGTCAGGTGCCCAGGGTGTTTTTGTTAAGACTGAGGCAGTCTTAGGAGTGTAAATAAACAAATCTGGAACAGCTCTGGCCCAATACGTAGACTCTGATAAAGTTTTCTAATAATACTATGTGGCAGATAAACCAGGGGTTTTCAGGACTACAGCTGTGAATTTGGGTGCCTAAATTTCATCAAAATCCCCACTTCAACCGAAGCCTCTCTATCTGCAATTGTTCCTCATCTCACTGGAAGCTGGGGTACCTGGAGAAGCAAACGAAGCCAAGGAAGAATTGGTGCCACCAGTACTTCTGAGTGACCGATTTTTGTTCTTGGACATTTCCACAAAGGGAGAACAACACTTGCTTGTTCTTTTGAGAAAGAGCTGTCTTGGCTTCTCTGGAAGCTTACTCCAGGAGGGGACTCACAGGTGTGGAGGCATCTCTAGTTGACCCAAAATAAAACTGACTGCAGGGAAGCTGCTCTGAAGCTCTGTATGACTCTTATTGCTAGTTGCTACCTAGGCAGCTCTTGCTTTGGCCTTCACAGGTTCTATTCTTTGGTTTTAATTCTCCTCACACATTGTAGAAGAGCAGACATACCTCCTAAAGGAAACTCCTACTGGGTGGACACCTTGTAAACTCTTCTTGTGAGTGCAGACAGAACTATTTATTAATATTTAAGCATATAGATTGCATTCAACTATGTATCTTTAGCTCTTTCCCCTCACTTCTGCAAAGTCCTGGCAAGATCCCACACTAAACCTGCCAATGGTTTTTTTGAGGCAATAACACCTTTGCTAACTTGGAAGTTGATTTTCTTTTTTTTTTTTTTTTCCTTCACCTGACAGCATTAACACTGTTGCTGATTTGGAAAAGCGTATGCCTAATAAAGCAATTCTGTAAACTTCCAGTGCCGCTCCTAACTGGAGAGGTGCTCCCCACAGTGGGTGGCTGCAGCTGGTAAAGGATATAAGCATGAGGAGGAAGAGTCATCCTAAAGCACTGAGGAAGATTTCGGAACCAGAGGAGAAGAGGAAGCTAATGCTGTGGGTGGAGGAGGACTAGCAGGAGCTTCTCTAGAGGCGGTGGAGCAAGGACTAGCCTAGAAGTGAGTAAGGGAAAGTTCATTCTGGCTGGACTGCACCACTTGTTAAAAGATTAAAAATAGCAAGGATCCCTTAAACCCTGCAATCTTTTACTTAGTCAGCCCTTCTTCTGTGGTCCTGAGGGAAGCAGGACTCAAAAAGACTAGCAAATACAAGCCTCAATCCTGCCTTTCTATTGAACTCTCAGCTCCTGTTGACAGCTATTTTGGTCTGTAGGGAATGAGGGTTTGGTCAGTTGTTCTCCATGCCCTCTTTCTTGGGAACTTTAAATAAAAATAAGTAAAAACTCATTAAGAAAGTCAATTAATCAAAGCAAGGCAGAGGAAAAGCTCCATCAAATTGTGCTAGGCTGAAGACAGGCGTGTTTGCATGAATATTCATAGCAAACCCTTCTGCTACCTCAGCCTGACAACCTCTGTTTATTCAAAAGCAAAGTTACAAGCCACTAGATAAACTAATCAAAGGACTTGCTCTATAGCTTTGTCATATATTGTTCATGAAGTTGGACATTTACTCTATTCCCTTGAGTCATTTCATACTGAAATGGAGTTCTAGCCTAGCATTTCATTAGATTCATAAGCAATATAGGCTGAAATAAATGAATAAAGGCAGAAAGGTATTGAATTTTTTGCAGGCAACTTTCCGACTGGAATGTTTTTCATTTCTGTTGAGAATTCAAATGTTGCTTGTGTTTTACCAATCCAAAGTATGAATCTACACACATTTTCATCCATTTCATGGAGCAGTGACTGTAGAAAGTTGCCTATATACATAAGATGACATAAGGTAATAAAGGGAAAGTGTCATAGTCACTCTTAATTTCACAGAGCAACTACAGCAGCAGGAAATGCAGTTACCAGCAAATAACACAGTGGCCCGAAGGTGAACATACGGTATTTGTCATACTGCTCAGCTGTGAAATTTGTCAATATGGCCATAGGAGGGAGAAAAAAAACAAAAGAAACTATTTCATTGCAGTGGAGTGTATTACTGGTTGGATGTAAGTAAACCCTGTTATCAAAAGCTGGAAGTTAAATTAAAAGACAAGTTTAGAAAATTCTGAAACATTTAAAATGAAAAAATTGTCTCCCTGAATTGCAGGAGACCATGTGATGTCTCACTGTAATCAATTGAAATAATTGAAATGCAGAAAGCTTAATTATACCCCGGCTCAGCAAATAATAATCTTTATCTCATTGTACTCATATGAAAGATGGTGTGGGCGAGCATATGGATCTTAAAGATGATTAAATTAGTGACTAATTTACTGCAAAAAGAGAAGAAAACAGATATATAAATAAAAGTTGGAAAAGAAAAATGTCTCTTCTTTTACAGATAGCATATGACTAAAAATAGAGCATACGCAAAATTTAATGTTTTAGATAAACATGGTAAGCCTCATATTTAAGGTGTAATATTCCCTTATATATTAGCACAGCTGATACCTGGTTAGATAAGGATGGTGGATCTTGGCTCTTCTGCTAATGAGGTCTATGGCTAGCAGACTGGTGGTTGTGCTTGGAAGTAACAATTTCCACTTACTGTGAGACTTTCGGTGGGCCAGCTGCTCTCTTTGATCTTGGGGGGACAATACCACAGATATAATAACACGCCTTTCTTGTAAGGAAGGAATTTGCCTTTTCAGAACACATAGAAGTTGCTGCGGCCAAGACACTGAAGAAGATGTGCCAAAAATTGGGGTCCAAAAGCCTTATTTAGGTGGGTAAAAAAAGGATCAAGTTTCCCAAAGTGCTCAGCTGGCAGTAATTTCCCTTCAAGAGACAGCTGATGAGAGCTCAGCACTTTCAGAAAGAGGTTACTTACTTAAGCATGCATGTTGGAAAGTTTGCCTCAAGTGCACGGGATTGCAAAGATGAAACTGTCTTGTTTCCTTAAACCAAAGTCAGAGTGAAAATAAAGCTGACTGAAATGATGGTTAGCTGATTAATCTATATAATTTGCTGCCACATGACCTTGTTGAGGCCAAGGGCCAAGTGCAACGTGCTGTACGTGCAAAGTTGTCTTCGTTTAAAAACGCGTAGTGATTATCATAGGATGATGGGATAATTCAGGCTGGGAGGGATCTCAGAAGGCCTCCAGACCACCTCCCAGCCCAAAGCAGGGCCAGCTCTCGGGGGGCAGACCAGGCTTCTCAGGGTTTGGACCAGTTGGGGCTTGAAACCCTCTAAGGATGGGGATGGCACAACCTCTTGGGGTGACCTGCTCCACTGCCTCCCTCATGGGGAGACAGTTTCTGCCTGAAAACTCTCTCATTTCAACTTGTGCCCATTGCCTCTTGCCCTCCCGCCCTGCAATGCTGTGAGGAGCCTGACTCCATCTCTGCCATGACCTCCTTGTAGGTACTGGGAGGTGGCTGTCAGGTGCCCCCAAAGCCATCCTCAGTTCTCAAAGTGGGTCCCATGGTCGTAAAAGCCAAATCTGTCCCTGGAAACAGCCGTGTAGCCAGCTAAAGCCCCTCAGTGGTAGGATCCAGGAGAAAAGCACCAGGACCTCCCCTGGCCATGGCAGAGGTGCCTGTGGGGGGCAGCAGGCCAGGCTGGGAGACAGGGGCCTATGTCCCTGCAGAAGGGGGGGCTGCCTCAAAAGCACCAGGACCTCCCCTGGCCATGGCAGAGGTGCCTGTGGGGGGCAGCAGGCCAGGCTGGGAGACAGGGGCCTATGTCCCTGCAGAAGGGGGGTCTCCCTCTGCCGTTCCCCGCCACTTCCTCCTGGTGCTGCCATGGGTCTGGGATGCCCCCCTGGGCACAGCTTTCTGCCCCCACCTGCCGTGGGGTACCCACCCTCCTTGTGGGCCTGTGGGTGGAGGGATGAAGCCTCCAGCCATCCCTGCCCTGGGATCCCCTGCGTGCCCCACAGCCCCCGCCCGGGCCTGTCTCTCTGCTGGGGGCTTGGGGAGGTGCCCCTCAACCTCTCCTTCACCTCTCTCTGGGACCAGACCAACTGCTCTCCTCCTCCTGCAGCCCCTACCCAGCGGTGGGCACAGCCATCACCCACACTGTCTCTGCCCCCGGGGGGGACCTGTTGGAGGCAATGGGCAGCTAGGCAGAGGTGGCCGGGCCACGGCCACAAGTGCCTCCTCGCCCCTGGCATGGCCCTCCTCCTCAGTGGCCTCGCAGCACGACTCGCTCAGCCGGCATCGCCCTCGCAGCAAAGTTTTAAACTGGTTCGGCTAAATCCCGCTAATTTTAGGTATGAACTCTAGTAAACTGGTTTAAATGCAGCTTGCAGTGACTCAGCTGGCTTTCATAAACACTAGCGTAACAAAAAACTAATTTTAAATCTGTCGTCTTGTGTACAGTTTAACCAGAGCAGCTTGCAGGCAGTTTTTAAGCTAAGCTGGTGCTGCTTGGTTGCAGAAGAGCCTAGGTCTGGAAAAGCTGACATGCTGGTACGAGTAAGACCGTGGGTTGTAATTATAAAATACTTCAGCTCGGGTATCTTCCTGCTGCGGGGTATAAACTAATCACCCGCTGCCATACCAAAGAAGCCTTTCTTCATTCAGGTGCTCTCAAATGCCTTCTTCCAAAACACCTGCTGTCATCTGGGGCCTCGGGAAGGCTTGTGGGCTGGACGGACCACTACCCACTTCCATAAAAGAATTAAAATTCTCAAGTAAAACACAGTGATGTTATCATTAAATTGGGCCCAAATCCAAAGTAATAGAAAGCACGGAACAAGCGGTCCCCTTCCGCCGGATCAGATGCCTTTCTTGGCATTAATTGGGAGTGCGTCAGCAGGGGAGGTAACTCTGTTAGCTAAATTAATAACGTTACTGAAGTTTCTCAGGTTCTCTGTGCCAAATTTGTGTTTAATCGGCCTGACTTGGAAAGGCTATAAAGGATCATTTTATTAATCTCTAAGGTCAGGATTTTAGCAAGGATTTTGAATTATTAAAGAAACTGGCTGATAATTGGGGCAGGAGGTAGAGTCACGCTCAGCTTTGAAATCACAGCATCAGCAAAACTTTCTTGAGACCTATTACTGGATTCAAAGGGGCTGAGACATGCATTTAGACACGAGAACTGCATTTTCTGTTGAATGATTTAAAATATAGCAGTAAAATCCATCTGGATCCAGCATGTTTTAGGGTTTGCTGAACTAAATTGTCCATGTTACTTTCATTGCTTAAGAGACACCGGTACACCACTGTAACCAGAGATTTAATGTTTCCTGACTTCCATTAAATGAAAATCGTCAAGCGCATGAAGCTGTACCAATTTGAACAGTTGTACGGAGCTGTAAAACCTGACTTTGAGAGTTTGGCCTGAGAACACCTCAGGGATGCAGGCAGAGAAGCGAGAGTGGATGAGGTCTCCTGTTGAGACTGCCTCTCGGCAGTGTGAGTGACCGCCTTTCTGCATTGCCATGGGCTGCCTTCTCCCCATGAGGATGAGCCATCTATCCTGCACTTGGTTCTTCTGGGCTGGAGGCAAGCTGTAAGACCTTTTTTCACTAGCTGCTAGCCTCCTCTCCTAGTGTCCCTTTCGTAGGCTGCTTGATTAACAAGGAAGTTAATCCAGGCAGTCTCCATCCTGAACAACGTAAGCACTACGAGTTTTCATTCCCTTTCCACTTCTCTAAGGAGCAGAAGTTGACTCCTCTATCCAACTCCCAACAGATAGGAAGGTGTGGATCATACACCACAGATGCAACAGAGCAATGAGAGGAAGCAACAACCCCTAAAGATCTGAACTAGCATTCGGACTGGTCAGGGTAAGATTTCTATGGCTTAAAGCAGATTTTAGTGCCACGTTACTGTTGTGAACTCCCTTCTGCATGGAGACATAGGTTGGTCTAGCTCAGCTTGCTAATGGGGAAAGAGATTCACTGAAGCTCTGCTCACTGCAGCAATGCAGCTGTGGCTGACCGGACTTCTCTCAGCATAACAACCCAGGCATTGTAACATCAATCACCCGTTGTCACTAAAATCCAGGATCATTTGAGAAGATGAAAGCAATAATGTCCAAAGTGTTGTAAGATTTCTTTCCTTCCCCTGCATCTGCACGCCCCCGTAGCTGAGATTGCATCCAGTTGTATGGAAGGGAAAAAAATTATATTCCCATACTGTTTGCTGACCTAAGGTCAGTGTTATCTTATTGGAAGTGAAAACATGCATCCAGACTTCATTTTCTTTTAACAAGAGTGAAACACTTGCTATGTACTTTCTTCTCCTCAAGAATTATATTGCACAGAAGGGATATATATGCCCTAATAAACTCTTTTTCCATTTTTCCATTGCCTTTACTTTCTCAACGTCAACCTCAGAAAACCACTTTAATAGTTCTCCAAATGAGAATGGTCTTTTTTTTCCATTGCTTTGAGCTCTTTCCTGTGTATAAACTGAGATGTTTGGAAAGGCAATATGCTTTCAGATTATTAGAAAACAGTTATGTTATTGTTTTTGCTAAGACAAGCAGCCACAAGATGTTATTAAATGTATTTCTGAATATATTTAATATTCAATTACAAGGCAGAAGAGTTGGCTCAAAACAAATCTCAGGATGGGCAGACTCCTTTGGGAAATGCCATCTCCAAACCGAAGATTTTTAGACGTGAGGGCAATAAGCCATTGGAATATGATCCATGAACATGATCAGCATTCTATTTTCCAGAGACTCTAAATCTAAATGGGAAACAAAACCCTAGCCACTCACTTTGGCAGGGATAGGATTTCAGTCTGAATATTTTCTGAACACAGTATCTAACTAAGGTGCTAGAAATCTTTGTGGTTTTCATGAAAAGACTGAGTGATATTTTAGGGACAGTATCCTGCAGGTTGAAATAGATGTTCCTAATGGATGGAGTAGAGGATTTAAAACCTCTAAAGGATTCTATAAGTATTTCAATTTAGTCTTCTAAAATATCTGTATTTTCTATCTGGGGAGCACAGTGTGCTTTACAGCTATTGATGAACTAAGTTTTAGCAGTCCTGTGAGATCAGTAGCCATGTGCTTGCTGCAGATGCAGAAACTGAGGCATACAACATTGAAGTCACTTTCCAAGAGCCACAGAAAGGAATACAGATAGCATCGTCCTCTCACCCCTCTGCACCACTTCCAGCCTGACCTGACACCGGACTCTCAGAGGTGATACCTACTTTTCAGGCCACTGGTGAGATACACCGCTGTGAGCTATACAGGAGGAAGATTAAGCTATGGCAGGATGTGGGGAAGGGGACACCGTGCTTCAGCTGACATGCAGTCTTCTGCCCACTCTCCTCCAGGTTACCAAGCCATTATCAGGCCAGATGGTAGAACAAAAGGATAAAATCACATTGGAAGAAACAGTTACTTTGAAAAGTAGAGGCAAAGTGAGAATAGGCTGGCAAGGACAATATTTGACAATAGTCTTTGAACAAGATTTCCCACTTCTAGCAAGGCAATAATACAGTAGTGTAATTATGTGAGAAAGACTGATGTGGTGTCATTTTCCATCCCACAGAGTTGAGAGAAAAAGAAAGGTAGCAGGCACTTTGACAAGAAACCTGTGGAAATTATTTTGTTGATTTATCTCCGATGATTTCTGGTCACTAATATTTTAAAACAGCAATAACAAAAAGTTATGTTTAGCTTTATACAGGTATAATTGGTCATAATTACTTTTGATTTTTGTTCACCAGCACTTAAATTTCCAGTGAAATGAATTTCCTGGCAATACACTTGACCTGAAGTTCAATGATCATAAACAGGGTTTACTCAGCAGCTGACCTGTATAATCTCCTTGCTAAGGAATTACAGGTTGGAATGATATCCTGAGCTGTTGGTTTTTATGATGTCCCTGACCATGGCTCTGAAAGGTTTAAAAATTCATTTACAATTCAGGAATGAGTCACAGTAGTCCTTTATTATATATGGAGAAAAAAAGGTCTAATGACTTCCACTGAGATGATACTGCGTTCCAGTAGAAGGACTGTACAATCTATTTCTGCTTATGGCACCTCTGTTTTTTAACTCCTTCCTCTGACTTTCTTACCTTGAAGAACACAAAAAATTCCTGAAAGGCACTTAAGCATTTTTGTGTCCATAACATCCAAAGAAAACCCATTTTTTCCAAAACACTTTCTGGGAAAATAAATTTTCAGGCTGTACGGGAAAAAACCCACCTAAAATACCCTAAAAAAGAAAGCCATTTTATCTATGAAAACGAAAGAGCATCAAACAAACATTTCTGCTAAATTCATGTAATAAACACCCATAAGTCTTAAGCTAGTTGTTTGCAGGCATATGTGGGTATGATAATATTAAACTATCACCACATATGTTTACACATTCAGCATTGCTGTACAAGGCTCACCGATGTTACCTACTACTTACAGAGCAGTAGTTACTTTAACCTGTTATTTTGCAAGTCATGTTACTTATTGCTAGTTGTATACTAGTCAAATAAAAATATATCAAAAGCTGCCCATGGTGACTGTTGGTAACTATTAACTCTGATATCTACATTTGATTCAGCATCCTGGTACTTTTACTTACACAGTTTCATAAATGCTAACATGTATTTTCAATGGTTCCACCATTTTCTTAGTTACATTACCCACGTTCTTGTGTCCTCCTAACACAAATAAATGGTTGCTTTGAAAAAAGGAGACAAAGAAGAAGAAAAAGAGTAAGGCAAATATTTCTTGTTCATGTCAACTGCTTTCATTTCAGCATGTATTCTCTTGCTATTTAGTACATATTTAGTCGTGCAACAAACCTGGCTTCACCTCTCAGACTTCCTCCATTACTGTTTCTGTGCCACGGTTCTCTGTCCTGGTCTCGGGTGTGTAAATGGTAAGCACTTCAGGGAGGGAAGTCTTTTATGACTAACAAAGTGATTGCTGGTGTTTTGATGACCTGTAAGGATAAAGGCTCATTTGGTAAGAAACCTGAAAATATGGCATAACACTCTCGTAAGTCTGCCGATCCCTGCAGTAAAGAAGGTTGGTCACTCACAACAACTTGGATGTGAAAAGGACTATTTAAACTTGCCTGTGTACATATTTCAGTGCTAAAACTTATGCATGTATTTCCAGTTATTCTCCATGAGACAGGAATAAAGGAAATTCCGATTAATTTTAGGTGAGGAGGAGCAATGCATTATCTGGAATGAGGTTTTTATTAATGAAATAATTGCATAGGCGGCTACATGCACAAAAGACTAAGAGGCAGAGGAGACAATTCTGTTATCTCAAATTTTGGCACTGGAAGAAAAGTACTGTATTTGAAAGAATGGGTGAACAGATTGCTCACAAATTGGGAGTGTGCTTCCAGGGACTGGATTCATGCATGTGCTTAAAACAACAGGGAATAAGGCCTTTATCGCTACACGTAGCCATTTGTCCTGTGTGTAGGGCAGAGCAATGAAGGCTCAGGCCAAGTGCATGTAACCCACTACTAATTCCCCAGGAAAAAAAAGTCTGCTACTCAAGCAATCACAATCAGAGGGAATAGCTTCAGCTACTTAATAATAGTCGTTGTAGCACACATGTATTTTTCCTACATTTAGCAAGGGGAGGAATAAATTAAATCAATTTGAGAAGGAATTAGACAGTATTTTGTATGAATAATTCAGGCAAACTCTGCCTAAGCCTTGTTAGGTGTTAATGTAGCTGTAAGTTTCTGGACATCTAAAACTAGGCAGGCAAAGCAGAAAAGCTAGCCAAAGAGATGAAACCTTGTCTGAGCTATATACTTCTCCAGGTTACACATAACGCTTCTAGAAGCAAGGGAGGGTGATGAAGTATGAGGGTGCTGGCGCAGGTGGAAATGGAATAATAAATGTGGCTGTTCCCCTAGAGAGCGGTGATAGGAGAATGGGACTATTGTTACTGCGCGTCCTCGATGCTGCTGTCGCACCTTCTAAAACAAGGGGGAAACCTATGAAACGATCTATGTTCATTTCACTGAAAGGGTATGTCTAATTCTGAACCTCTGACAGCTATCCCAGAAGGCCCTTTGATTTATTCTGGGACAAACTAAGGAACTTCACTTGGCAAACGCTTCTGGTCTCTATCCAACTTCGCTTCTGCTTATCCTTCAGTATTTTTTACTAGTAAGTGGATCAAGCTCCAGCTGTGCCAGATAAGAAACTTCATCTACCCACTACCACAACAGCTATATTTACCTTGTACAGAGGTACAGACAAGAGTCAGGACAGAGCAATTTGAGCTGAAGGATTTCGTTATTTAACAACCTCACAGAACAGGCAAATTACTGAAATGCTGTAACTGCTTGCCCTTTCAGGAAGCCTTTCTGTCACAGGCAACCCTTACAACTGCACATTTCTTTCACTTCCAAATGATCTCACTGACAGTTGGTTCCTTTCCTTCTCTCCCCTCTCTCCAGAAACACAGCAAAACAAACAAACAAAGAAAAACCCTTTAAGCCTTGAAAAGGATGCAAAACTAAGGCTGCTTAAGCGTTCATATAATCATAGAATCATATGGTTGGAAAAGACCTTTAAGATCATTGAGCCCAACCATACCTGGCCACCACTAAACCATGTCTCCAAGCACCTTGTCTACCTGTCTTTTAAATACCTCCAGGGATGAGGACTTGACTGTTTCCCTGGGCAGCCTGTTCCAATGCTTGACAACCCTTTCTGTGAAAAATTTTTTCCAATCTAAACCTCCCCCAGCACAACTTGAGGCCATTTCCTCTTGTCCTATCGCCTGTTACTTGGGAGAAGAGACCAACCCCCACCTCGCTACAACCTCCTGTCAGGCAGTTGTAGGTCTCCCCTCAGCCTCCTCTTCTCCAGGCTAAACAACCCCAGTTCCCTCAGCCGTTCCTCATCAGACTTGTGCTCCAGACCCCTCACCAGCTCCGTTGCCCTTCTCTGGACATGCTCCAGCACCTCAATGTCCTTCTTGTAGTGAGGGGCCCAAAACTGAACACAGTATTCAAGGTGCTGCCTCACCAATGCCGAGTGCAGGGACACGATCACTTCCCCGGTCCTGCTGGCCACACTGTTGCTGATACAAGCCAGGAAGCCGTTGGTCTTCTTGGCCACCTGGGCACACTGCTGGCTCATATTCAGCCGGCTGTCAACCAGTACCCCCAGGTCCTTTTCTGCCAGGCAGCTCTCCAGCCTCTCTTCCCCAAGCCTGTAGCGTTGCACGGGGTTGTGGTGACCCAAGTGCAGGACCCGGCACTTGGCCTTGTTGAACCTCATACAGTTGGCCTTGGCACATCGATCCAGGCTGTCCAGGTCCCTCTATAGAGCCTTCTTACCCTCAGGCAGAACACTTCTACCCAACTTAGTGTCATCTGCAAACTTGCTGAGGGTGCATTCGATCCCCTCATCCAGATCACTGATAAAGACATTAAACAGAACTGGCCCCAGCTGAGCCCTGGGGAACACTGTTTGTGACCGTCCGCCAACTGGATTTAACTCCATTCACCACCACCCTTTGGGCCCAGACTTCCAGCCAGTTTTTTATCCAGCAAAGAGCGTG
>NW_009260775.1:1025666-1036000 GCF_000687185.1 Egretta garzetta
AAAAAAAAAAAAAAAAAAAAAAAAAAAAATCAAAGTCCACTGGGCCAGGGTTTCCCTGCCAGCCCCTCTCTTTCCCCTGTGCCATCCCAGGTGGCCCTCACATGGCAAAATTGGGAAGGTGAAGGACTGAGTGGTTCTTTTTGTACGGAGAGGGACTTGTGAAGACAGGCAGTTTGCTACTAATGAGAGACAACTGAGTAAGCTAGAGCGGGTAAGGGGAAGGCTGTGCTGGGGTGATTTAGTGGGAAGAAAATAAAAGTGACCTATTCATCCCACTGCAAGCTCCCAGCTTCTGTCCCCCAGCTCGGGCCAGGATCCCTCCCGCAAAGCAAAGCACAGCCCCCTCCTCACATTACTCCTCTCTCCCCTTCCTCTCCCAATGCGAATGGCTTATCGACTGTGCAAAACTGCCTCCCCACACCACAGACAAGGACAGGGAAGGGATTTTGGTTCTGTTCTTGGGGAATCAAAATTCATTTTGGCTCTGCTGTGGCTGTGCTTTGAGCTGGCTCAGAGTTAATTCATGGCTTGATAGCATGCATTGCATTAATGTCAGGGGTGGAGGAGCGATCAGCAATGGAAGAAAAGGCTCACCACTCATTCTTAATGACATTTTACACAATCAACCAAGGTTATGTCAGCCTAGTGATCAAAGCAAGGAAAATTAGAGCTCGGGTTCCTTAGTTCCGTGCCTTGCTTTTTCGGTAGTTTGTTGCTTGGGCTTCCTTGTTACAGGCAGGTCTGATAATCCTCCCCCAAATGAGCAGCCTTACATCATCCTTTACATGAATGCGCTTGCTCTTGTTAGACCCTGGTTTCTGTTTGCACTGGCTCGCTGCTCTCTTTCTAGGCAGCTAAACCCCAGCACATGTGTGAAGGACCCCTTCAAAGGGCTCCATGGCAGTGTTGCCCTCTGTCATGGATGCAGGCACTGGAATGGGAAGCAGGGAGCCTTGCCTGTATTTCCCATATTTTGGCAACTGCCAGCTTGTCTCAGGACACTGTGCGCAAAGGAAGCAAGACACATTTGAGACTGGAGGCCAGGAACAGTTGCAATTATCATTAATAGCAAGAGTGTGAGGAGCCTGGGAGAAAGATGGGTAGAGGTACCAAGATGGGAGGAGGGAAGGTTGGTACGAGGTCAGGAGCTGGAACAGCAGAATGGGAGAAGGCAAGGGACAAGGATGGCACCACAGTGGTGTGGGGGACGCCACTGTGCCCCCTGGGCACCAACTGGGAGCAAAGGTGTGAGTGCACTGCGACCAGGGCGCTGGGAGTGGGATGGGATGCATCCTAGCTGGGCAAGGAGACTGGGACCAGGCCAAAGAGCCAGGAGCTAGTAGAAATGGCTGGGGATTAGGAAAAATAAATAAGAGTGACACAAAGGGAGGAGGGGGATTTTTCTCCACACCAAAAACATTTCCAAACTATATATATAATTTCTCACAAAAAAAATTCAATGCCCATGAAGTTTTCCATGTTTTGACCAGATTCCCAGATCCTACTCAACTAGAGTCCAAGGCCTAAGCATATGATTTCCATTGCCCGTTGCTGTTTTCCATTGCTCCAGACCTAGCAAGGAGGCAACACCTCTGTCTTCAGGGTAGGGGGCAAGGGCTCACAAAATCCCGCCTCCCACTGCCTGCCTGCCACACCTCTGTGCTGGAAGAAGCAGGTATCTCCTTTGCTTCATCCTCAGGCTGCCCGTGAGCTTATCCTGGGTTGTATGAAGGAGACACCACGATAGTTAACAGACACAGATCTCTGAGTCTCATGGGTAGACAGTGCTCAAAATATTTCCTATTAAGGTGTGTGCAAGTACTAGGTACAGTTTTCTTCAGGTAAAGAGTGCCTTCTGAATATAGGATAAATACCAGGGTGGGAAAAAGAAATATCAGATAAAAGAGAGGATATTTAAAAGGCTGTAATAGGCAGGAGATGGAACAGTAGAAGAACACATGGGCTTTTTTGACCAGTGCTCTTTTTAGTGGTAGGGATCCAAGCCAGATTCCCTTTCGATGCCAAATACATCTATTGAAGTCCGAGCAACAGACTTAATTGCAGCAGGAAATTGCTGTTTTAAAAAGCGTATCTGTAAAGAATGGGAGAATGCATATGGCACATATGTGCCTCGACAGTTTTGCTAAATAAACCATGAATTTTGACAAGTGTGTATCTGTAAGTTTGCCATGGAAATAGGATTGTATAACATCACAGCTGAAACAAAAGTTCAGCCTCTGAAAACTGTGGGGGCGTGCTGCTAAAATGTTTGCTTCGAATGTTAGCTGACTAGTTTCATAATTCCCATGCATCTAGTTAATGCTCTTTTAGACAATACGTGGAAAGGGTGGATGTCAGGACTGTACAATAAAAGCATTAAAATTGTTATACCTAATGGTCAGAGCCCAATTTCAGTGTTTCAGATAATGACAGAAGTTTCTTGCATTGGAAAATTAAAGAGATGAGACTTCCCAGCTTGTTCATACATGAATCTATCAAGCAGAGGTGTGGAAAAATGTTTGATTCTCTGTTTAATGAGGAAATTACACTGTAGGGGTATTAATATCATTTGGGGGAACTGGTTAGTTTGGCAAATCAATCAAGAATGGGCTGTAAGGGCTTTCTCTTTCGGGTTGTTAATACAAAGCCATTCCCCTGATACCAAAAGGAGGAATTACAGTGAAGAAGAACTGTTACTATTAGTGACCCTGTGATTCATCTCAGAAGTCTCATCCAGAACCACTGGCATGTTTGGCAAAGTGTCAGCTGTCCCATCAACCAAGACCAAGAACTAAGTAGGTGAAAAAGCACATCCCCACAAGACTCCTAGAAGGGGTAATTCTGGCACAGGTTTGGTATCCTAATTGCCTCAGGGGGGAAACAAACTGCCATCAACCATAAGGTAAGCATGGACGTCTTTATCCGAAAGATGAACAGCAGGGCCAGGGTTCAGAGCAGCTTTTGTTGCACTGAGCGCTCAAAGTCACACTGCAGCTGGCTTTGCAGATCAGTGATTCCCGGTCAGCCCATCTTGGCCTGTGCTCAGGGGATGCAAAACCTAAAGTAACAAAACCAAATTTTCCAAATTTGACCTGAGTTTCAAAACCATTTGGGTAATTCTTAGTCTTCACTGAAGGCCTGTTTTGTAATTCACACAAACTGGCTCATTCCTCAAGGTGTTAGCATGACCACAGCATCTTTTCCAGGTGGCTTTGGCTGCCCCTTGTTGTAGAGGGCTTTCTGATCTTGTTCTGGGTCAGCACATGGCAAAAGCAAAGGCATCCTGCTCCTGGCATACGCACCAGGGATGACCACTCCAGCATACCCCTGTTTTGCTCTGTCCCAAAAAGAGAGCTGGCTGGGGTAGGAGGAAGGGTGATGGGGGTACGTGTGCATGCAGGTATGTGCATGCCCACGTGTGTATGGGCACATGTGTTGGGAGGTAGGTTCTTTAAGCTGTAGCCCTGGAGGAAACACATTGCTGAAGGAACCGAAGTGTCCATTTCTTCTGTTCAGTAGCCACAAAATGTCCCAGGCACTGTACAAGTCCTGCCTTACCAAGTGTTTCTCAGGTTGGCAGGATTTCCCCAGGGAAAGTGGTCCAGCTATTGCTGTGGCATCTTTCATCGTTTATAAGAAAATTAGGACTGCATTCATGCTAGTGTCCCCTATAATAAAAAGCAGGAAACATACAAGACACAAGTCTATGTTTCAATTCAGTCTCTCTAGACAATGCCCCTTCCAAAATGGTATGCTGGAATTTCTTGGTTTATCCAGAGCTGATGACCTGATTCTGCTTTTATTTTGTGTCCAACGGATTTTTTGTCTGGCATACACATGTCACAAGTCCAGACTAAAGACACTACACACAGCTGAAGCTGGGCACATGAACGGCCAAGGTATGCACAAAGCCATTTTTGCACAGAGACGCAGATCACAATGTCATGGCTTTTGCAGGTGTCCTCTCCCTCTGTCACCTGAAACATCTGTTGGGCTACATTCAGTATACAGCTGCTGGGGAAGGTCACGCCATGGAGGGCTGAAACACTGCATTAACATACTCCTTTTGCTCTCTGCGCCCATGGATCAGTTGGAGATAAAACTAAATTGGAGTCTTGTTAGCACAAAGCACAAAAACCCCTTGAAGTTTGGCTCTGACTACACCCCTTACATGGCTATACTCTACAACAGGGTAACGTCATTTGCAAGACCGGGGCAGCAGAGGCGTACAGCAAACATGGAGCATCTGGGTAGGAAATTTGAAATTCACCAAATGGCAAAGATCCTGTTACAATAGTTCGTCTCCCCCACGGCCAAGACACTTGATCTATTAAATCATGGAAATCACAAACCCTGCAGTTCCAGCGCGCTGGGAGGATCGTATTAAACTCAGTCAGCAATTATCGGTAATACGGGATAAAAATCTTTACTCTGAAAGTAAGCTTTAAAAGGTCATAATGTAATCACCGTCGCTGATGGTCTCTGCAGTGGCTGTTAGTCTGATTGCAAAGCAACAGAAAAGAAATGCAGATGCATAAGTTGAATGCAAACCCTAAACTGCTATTTCTGTCGCAGTGTTATTGGCAAAATTATAGACACGGCACACGTCAGCTTTCTCCACACTTGCTAGCCTTAATAAATTTACCTTTATTCTTCGCCAAATTTCCTCTTTATTGTTGTTCTGTGAATGCTCATTATGAGCGAGCACAGAAATGCCAAATGAGACAGGGAAAGTGGGAAGCGTGCCAAGAAGTCAGTGGGAGATTCAGACAAGTTTTCCAGGCCCTTTGCATTACTCACAGAAAATGTAATACACGAGTTAAAGCTGCACTGCCAGATTAGATTTGGAGCTGGACATGCTGGCATCTTCCACTGCGGTGAGATGTGGAACGGAGATGTTTGGAGCCTGATTTGGGTGTTGGGGATTTGCACCCTGACAGGTGTTATGAGCTGCCAGCTTGCTGGCAGTCCCCAGCTCCCTCACACCCACAAGTCCAACAGCGGAGGCATGTCTTGGTGCCATTTCTTCATCCAGAGGGCACTCCCCGCTCAGTCACATCTGCAATTCCCTTCCCCAGGCGGGCGTGAATCCCCTGCGTTGCAGCATATCTCTAAGGCAACTGGCAGAACAGATTTCAGCTGTCCCTTGGATGCTTCCAGAATCCTGCTCACATACCACACCCTGGTCATGCACAGCAGTCAGCAGAGTTAATCCCAATCCATTTTTAAGGTAGTGCAGGTAAACTTCATTAAATTCTCTTGCAGATGCTCTCATATAGAACTAGAAAGGTCTTAGAGTGATTTAGTGCTTGGTCTACAAGTTTGGAGGTAACACGCTATTGCATGCCAGCTCCTACATAAGCACCGGTGTGCGCTCTCTGCCCCACCACCACTCTAGCTTGAATGACTTCACATTTGCTATATATTAAGAATCATTGACAATTACTGCAGATCCCTCATACATAATAATTTGCAATCTAATAGCTTGCTGCCTCTACTACACCACTTAGTTTATATCACTTTGAAAATAATTTCTGCTTAATTGAATTAAGGTCAACTCTTATTGAGAGTGCTGGCACAATGACTAAATGCAGTTCAGCTTATTTACTCTTAACTCATATTTTAACATTCCTGAGTGTTAATGTACAAGAAGCAGATTTTTCATACAGGAAACAAATAATTAGGAACATCCTGAGCAGTACAGCTGTTCAGCTTCACTGTACGCTGGGTGCTACACCTCTGTAGCCTATGCCCAGTCCTACTGAAACTAAAGTGGTCTTCTCTTCATGACAAATTGACTTTTTATTGTAAAATCATTCAGTAAGTTACTTATAATAGTGGCTTTACAAATGTCTCGTGTGCTGCTTGAATGGCTCTAATTTGCTTAATAAAAGGACGATTTTTAGTTAATCAAAAGCTTCTCAGTGGATTCTGAATTAACAGTTGGCTTGATGACAGGTAAAATTAATTAGAACCTTTTTTTCTCCTGCTAAAAGAGTAAAATAATCTCTCGCTCAAACACACTTGTGATGATAGAAACCACCAAGAGGCATCTCAGGCATTCATTTTCTGAAAAGCTAATGATATCAAACTCAGTAAAAAATAATAAGTCATGAGTACTGAGGCTTGTGTACAGCTATCTTTGCTATTAAACTGATTTTAAACAGTAAAAGTTTGCAGCCTTAAAGCTTCTCCTCCTCTTCTGTTTCATCTTAGTCCTAAACACCTACCTGGCCGTTGGCAAGGCTGGCAGGTCCTGTTTCTGCCATCTTCAGCCAGCACCCCACCTGCCTCATGCAAACTCACAAGCACTCTCTTCTTCATTAAAAAAGAAGATATTACTGCATGGGACTGAAGTGGGCATCAGCACGCTGATTGTGGTACCAGAACCCAAATGCCACAAGTTTCTGAGTAATCGTCATTCCTGCAGCTTCCAAACCAGGCTCAATACCTCTGCGGCACAATCTGGGGCTTGTAGCAAAATGCAGCCTCTCAGACAAAACCCCAGCTGGTTAATGTAACCACCAATGCTCTAAGGAAAGATGAGACAATTCCTGTATTGACCCAAATCTAAAGCAAGCCTGAATCTAAGGTGACCTTCAGCTTGAGAAGAGCAGAAGTTGCAGAGTGACATACTGCACATCTGAACATCAAACACTCCATGCTGCCTCTCAGCCTTCTTCCCTCCAGTCCCAGGCACAACTCAGCCAAAATTCCTCTCTTTCCTCCATGAGCCCTTGCCTGAGCCCCAGACACCCTTCCTGACACCACAGCCCCCCTGGGGGGCCACAAACCCCCTTGCCACAAGCCCCCCTCTCTCCCACCCTGCTTTCCCAACCTCCTGTTGCCCATCAGCCCTGAGCACCTGCCCCCTAACCCAAGAGCCTTACAAAATTACACAAGTAACACTGCTTCAAGCCAGCTGTGAAGTAGCTAATTAATGCTGATTAGGTGAGGGACCATTACCGGAGGAGTTCGGGAATGCCCATTCTACCTCCCCAAATAAAATGGTGCTCATCCTGCAGCCACCATCACAAGTCCCATCATATTATGACAGAACATCCCAAGGTGAAGGCCTTCTTGCTTTAGGCATTTTATAGCATCTGCCCCAAAGTAGGATAGGAAAATGTCAAATGAGCTCTAGAAGATTCTTATTGCCCAGTGTAAGTCTGCATATTGTTTAAAATACAGCTGTGGTCGCTACAGTTTGGAGGTGTTTAGTCAAGGGCAGGGGGGGAGGGTTGTTGTTTTCTTTTTCTCGCCCAAATTTGCTTGTAATAGCTATTAGAGTGCCTGCCTCAATGCTGGAGAAAGTCATAGCCAGATCCAAACCCCTGGCCAGAGCCTGAAAGGTGCAGAGTAACACTGAGTTTATGTGGAATTTAGTAGGAATTGAAGGTACATAGCACTTCTTAGGGCTTGGCCTGGACACATCGTACTCCTCCCCTCCAAGGAACAAATACCAACCAACGTAAAATGCTGAAACTGAAAGTAATCTGGTTTAGAAATGCCTTTTACATATCTACTATGGTTTCCTAACAAGGTTTATCTAGCATTGCTATCTCTGTGTCTACCTGTCATTCCTAATAGCTTGTGAAGATGCTGGCCAATTTTGAGGAGATTTGACAGAGTAGCAGGAGAATCAATGGTGTTTGGTTTGAACACGATTCATGGAAAGAGGAAGCAAGGCAGAGAAACAGCAGCCACCCGAGCTGAACCAGTGTCCGCATGGTGGCTCAACCCCAAGACACAAATCTTCAGGGAATCATAGCATAAAAAAAGCTGGAAGCTTCACTGCAAGAGGAGCAGGAGTCTCAGTGAGCCAAAGGCTTCACAGGCAGCTAACAAATCACATATACCTCCTAATGTGAAGGTCAACCAGCTCCTGTGTTCCTACTCACATATGAAATAAATAATACTTACCCTAGAACAGAAAGAGAAAAAACAAGCCATGCCACTGCCTAAGTTCATCCTAGCAGCAGTGACCTCAATGAGTGTTAGATCAATTAATTTAAAACCACTAATTTTCAGCTTCAAAACAAACAAAAAAACCCCAAACTGAATGAAGTGGAACATTAAAGGCACTTCAGCATCTTAAGATGCTTTATCCTGCAGAACAGGAGTCAAAAGCAAAGCTATGTGATGGCATTTCAGTGTGTGATATAAATGTTCATGAAAAGAGTTATGAAAAGCGTTGGTAAAGCCTACTGCATCCTCTGTGCCTTCACCTCCCACGCCTGTTCTTCACTGGACTTCAAAACACAGTGGAGTTAACCTCCTCTGGTAGGATATCCGCATGATTGCAAAAGAAAATTGCATCTGTACCAACAGCTTATTGCGTATCCCATTAGGGCTTACGATTTCCAACCGTTAGTAGCCATTTGAATGGACCTTGTATGTTGTGTTATGGAGGGAGGGTGGAAGCATGCCATATGTGCAAGTATAAATGCATAATTCAAGACTTATTTTAGCTGAGACTAAACTGATAACAATGATAAAGACAGACTGTTACGATAAGAAAGGACACTGTTCACTGTTATAAAGATTTGTATCCACATGTCCCTTATTTATTGTCTTTCTTTATATGGTGCCCTTTACAGGTTTTTATTTTGCTCTTTATAATGGCAGAAGTGTAATTATGTGAGAAGCTGATGTTGTTTGTGCTCTGTCATTCCTTTTCCCATTGCTTCCTAGGGTAAATGAAAGAACAGTCTGTACGGCAATTAATTTCTTTTTTTCTCAAATACAGCTTTTTTTTCTTTACATGAGATGGCCACCAGCAAAGTGTCACCCCCAACCTAGGGGAAGGGTGGCAGCTCTCCCACGTGCCCACAGGGAAGCCTGGGCCCTGGCGCTAGTGGGTGCTGCGGGGCAGCTCTCAAGCCTCCTGTTCCCACAAGCCCTGCCGGAGGGGCTGGTTAATGGGGTAATTTATCCTGGATCTAAGTTGGGATATATCCTGATGCATCTCTGCCCTGCAGGGCTGCACGATAGGAAAGGAGGCTGTGGCCAGTGTCCTTGCAATGTCTGGGGTACCCGCTTATAGTAAGCTCCTAACAAACTGCTTGGTGTAGTGTGCAACTCTCGGGCTGGTCTCTGTCAGTCCTGGGGGACAAAGATACACTCCCTGTCCCCCAAACCAGGAAAGCATAGGATCCCTTACAAGCAAATAGGCAGGGGCGCACATCCAAGTGCATTTGCCAAGCCCAAGTACATGATCTTGACTCAGAGGAATACCTTGGATGAGAGAAAAGGATTCAATTCTCCCCATTCCCTTGATTCTCCATTAAAAAAAAAAAGAAACTTTAACATTGTTGTGCAGTTAATACAGGCACAGCTGAAAAACCAAGGCTATGGCAGACTGTCCACCAGCACATCAACCGAGACACTGCCCTCCAAAAGCATGCAGAGAAGTCCTCCCCCCTCCCTCCCCAGACCCAGAATTTCCTCTCCATAAAATCCTATTTAATCTACAAAGATCAAGGGAACAAAGAGCAGGTGGAGCCAGCCCAGCTTTGTCCCATATCCCAGCTCCCACCAGGGATGAGGGAAGCCTGGTCAGGCAGAAGGAAATCAGAGGTCAGTAAGTGCTGTGAGATACAGGTTTTCACCTGGCCGTTGCTGTATCAGAAAAACATCCATTCCACTTAAAATATCTGATCGTTTATATACCCATGTTATTGATTGCAAAGGACATCTGAATATCTTTGTGTATCATTAAGCAGATCTAAAGATTTTGCTGAAGTCTGGTGCGTGCACTCAAAAGAGACACCCCCAATTAGCATTGAAATTCAGCCAGGACTGCTCGTCTTATCAAGGATCAAAACTGAAGCAAAATTCGACTTTGACGCGACGTTAGCCTAAAATGCTGTCAACGTCTTTTTCTTCGTGCCAGCCCTTCTCTCACCCCTCCAAACCCATTCTCCTTGCTGCAGTGCTTGCAGCTGCACATCCTGGTCTCCAACATCCAAAGACATAGTATCTAGGTAGAAACAAGTCCTCTCTACTCTCTTATACCAGAGGGGACTTTTGACCTTTTAAGAGAAGAGAGAAGCAGACTTTCCTACAGCCCTTTAAAAAATTAGATGTGTACTAGCATACGAGTTTGCCTGGAGTTGTCTTCTCTAGCTGCTCTTTCAGGACTGCACCTAGCTTGATTTTTCTTCCTCTTTCAGTTACTCCCAAAAACTTCATAGCCCCCTGCGACGCTGCCCGTGCACAAGGTGTGCCGGCACCATGGCTGTCCTCTGCTGAGCTCTGAGGGGGCTGGAGACCGGCTGCTGCGCGCACACCCCGGCACGCTGAGGGACACACGGGCCTCCGTCTGTCCCCAC
>NW_009260775.1:1036298-1088670 GCF_000687185.1 Egretta garzetta
GCTGCGCGCACACCCCGGCACGGTGGGGGACACACGGGCCTCTGTCTGTCCCCACGTAACGTGGGGGCAGTTTTCAACGCCGCAGCTCGCCTGTGCTGTGAATCTGCTGCCGACATGGAAAACGGCTACCAAATTAAACGTTATTACTCACGGGCAAAACTGCTCCTCTTCCCCCTCGTCCACGGCTCCTCTGAGGTCCCAGGGAATGCAAAGGGTTTGCTTTTTCCCGCTGCCAAAGTCCCTCTCCATGACGGAGACAGGAACAAATCACCGACCCTGCCCTTTGCGGTAGCAAGGAGTGCATGAAGCCGCTCTGCGCCTGCTGCCCCTCGGCTGGGGCAAGCTGGGCTGACTCTGCCGGAGCAAGGAAAATCGCATAGAGGAGAGAAGGGGGGAGAGTGGTGGCGAGCGCATGGAGCCCAATCACCTTTCATCATTTTGCGAGTTGGAAACAAGATACGGTTAAGAGGTCATGTGCCCCGAGTGATTTACAAATGCAATGGCTGCACAGGAAGCCGCATGAGGTTTTCTTTTCAACAGAAGCAGCAGCTTTTATTGATATTTTGTCCAACATCCAGGCTTAGAGATTGCCCATCACATATAAGGGAGAGTGTTAAAGCACTTAGAAATATATTAAAACAGTCTTAAAACCCACATGGTTGGGGGATGGTGTTTCCTCCAACCAGTTAGCAGAAGTGTAGGATTTAGCACTTTCAGTAGCAGACGGAAAACCTTTCCAAGGCAGTAAGCGGAGCCTTGGATCCCAAGCCTAACACTCATATGCGATAAGGAAAAATAGCCTCTTTTTCGGAACCAGGCCAATTTACTACAGGGATAAGGAAGATGACACCGTGAGCGTGGCTCTGTGTGTATCCACATTCCCCTCTCAAGTGAAAAATGAGGAAAACAGCAGCAGTCTTCCACTCGGTATTGAATCAAGCTGGGATGCTCGCAGGGGCGTCTTACCCAACACCGTGAATAAAGCGCATACCTTTCCTTGTCTATCTCTGTCTGGAAGGGGCTAACCATACACCGCTTGTAGAAACAAGGGGAGGGTCTTTGCTTACAGGAGAACACTGTGAACTCACATTCCAAGTCTTTAAAGTCCACCTAAAGGGATCTTTAAGCGTAGCACGGTCAGAGAGGAAGAGAAAGCTGCCAGGTACTTAGCCAGCAAGAAAAGGAAAGAGAGAGAGATGCTGAGCACAGGGGAGCAGGCTGAATGTCTCTGGAAGTCTTACCTCCAATTATGGAGTACATAGAATAATTTAAGGGGATATTGTAAATTCAAATTCAGTGTTTTAAATAATTTATGGTTAGAATTTAAGTCCCTTGAACAGTCTATCCCTACACTGGTTTGGCTTCTTTCATCTGCTTAATATATTTCACACTTCTCCTCTAGCACAAACTGAATTTAAAGAGGCTTGAGATTTTCTGTGAGAAAACAAGTTCAAATTTGGTAGAAAATGCAGGAAACATTTTGCACAAAAAAAAAAAAAGACTCGTTGTCAGAGGAAGCTCTTTTAAAATCTTAAGTGGGCTAACTACCCCCTGGTGCTGAAGACCGCTCCATGGCTTGAGGGACCCACAGCTCTCAGTTGTGCTCTGGTCCAAAGGGGAAAATGTGCAGGATCCTTGTGCACCAGCCCCATCATGCAGGCATAACGCTGCTAGACAAACCTGCCACGCTGCAACGAGAGCTCGTGGCTGGACCCTCAAAAGTAATCCATACACTCATGAGGCAGGGCTACGCGGCATCCCAGGTAGAAAAGGTGTAGTGAGAGGGGCACTGCAGATAGGAAGGAGGCAGAGATCCAGGAGAGGAAGAACATCCGTCTCTTGGCCACAGCCTTGGGGTGTCTGGAGAACTGGAGCCTGAGGATGGGAATTCGCCAGCACCCTGCTTGCTGCTTCTGCAAGGCATCCAGGTCTTTCACGTATTTGGTAAGCAAGCTGTGCTGGAAATCACTGTCAGCCTCCTCAGGGGAAACCAGCTCACTGCAGTGCCTTCAAGGGTGAATACCCAGGAGTGAGGGGGCTTCCTGCTGCACTCAGACTATGGCCGAAATTACAGTGCTAGCCCAGCTGGGCATTGCCCACTGCTGCCTGTCTGCCACCTCCTGGCTGTCTCTTGGTGTATATAAAAACTCTGAGCCTGGAAACAGGACTTTCTATTTTGGTTTGACCGCCATTTGGTACTGTGAGTCCATGACACGCAGCCAAGGCTCCGAGGTAGAACTGCAGCATGAGCAGCAATGAAGAGAGTGAGCAGGGTCTGGGCTGGGGCACCGCTGCCCTGCACCAGAGGCTCAGGGGCGATAGTGAGCTGTATCACACAGCAGCCCCCAGGCTGCTACAAATTACCTTGGAAGCAGTTCTTATTCCAAGCCCCAAAACACAGATTTGAACTCATGATACAGTTACCTCTTCCTTCTGCCTAGCCCCTCTTTCCTAAGGTACCTTAAGAACCTTCCTAAGGTACTTCTGGCAGTGCAGAAGATCTTGGGCATCATCATTTTAATCTGATGGCATTTCTGTTTCCCTCTTTAGCTGGACTGTGCTTGGTGTTCTCTCTTCCTCCCACATCTAAAATAAGGAGACTGCAGACGTTTCAACAATTCTCATATTGAAATTCCAAATGCTTGTGAGTGCATTAGAGAAAACACTTTAAGGGACTGTGGCTCTTCAATTATTCACGGCAATATTATTCATCCAGATTTGCCTTAACATAAATAGTATGAAACAGGAGCAGAAAGAGAATAAAACATTCGAGCCTATTTTTGAGACACCTAACATGCCACGGAGCTCCACACCCGCCCTCCGAGATCTGTTCATTCCACTCACTGCTGCAGCAGAGGGTGTGTTGGCAATCCTGCCAGGGATGAGAGAAAACCCTCCCTGGAGCAAATCATACAGTCTGCAAGGCCCTTTGCAATTATTACTGAAAATATCAACTCCTCTGTTTGTTTCACTTAATGAAGGCTCTGGATGCATTTTACTTCGTGCTTAATTTCTAGTCTGAAAATCCTGGCATGGCTGGCACCGATGCAAATGTCTTTTGTTCCACTAGGGCACAGATGAATTTGTAGGTTGTCAGTGGGAGACCAGATGGCTCCTCTGGGCCCTGAGCTTGCAGGCCCCCCGTTCCCAGTGAAGATACTCTTCCACTCTTGTTACCGCTGCTTCATTTCCCATGTATCCAAAACAGCAGTCAGTGGAGATTTAGGAGCACTTCATTGCATAAAGTGCAGACTGCATTAGTATTTGGAGTCTTTAGCAGATGACTGGTGAATCCCAGAGTCTGGACGGTATATCTGCTCTTGCCTGCATGTATTAAAAAGTTAGGAAACCCAAGAAGACACTCAAGACTCTTTGAGCATTGCTGGGCCAGTCACCGCTCACTCCTAGGGGCTCTGCAGCTTCCTGCAGGTAAGGCTGCAGCAGTGAGGAAGCAAACACCGAAATGTTCTCTCTCCTTTGAGACTTATTTTCTAAAAGTAAATGTCAGTCCACAAGTAAAATAATGCCTCTATCCCAGAAAGCCAGTTTACACGGATGCTTACAGGAAATACTTCACCTGTCCAGGTCCCCTCCTGGGATGGTTCTGCGTGCATCATGCGTGACCACAGCCCCCCACTAACTCTAAAAGCATCAGAGCTGGTTTTGTTCCTCTCGCTGTCACCACCCAGAAATGCAGGTGACCTCTTTCAAATGGTTTAGGGGAAGATACGCAGAAGTGAAAGGAAGAAAATGTATCTTATTTCATCTTAGACACCTGAAAGTACCCCCTAGCTTAGGTATATGACTGTGTTGCAGTAATTTTCATAATTTGGTCATGACAATTAAGGAAAATTAAACACAGCTCAGGGAGATGCATTCATATTCTTGATTTGACTCCCAAGAGCGATTCCATGGAAACTCATGGGTCTGCTCATATAAACAGAGTTACAGAGATACGAAAGCTTTTGTGGCAATGGATTGGTCTATACCCCAGTGAATTTTAAAGGCCTCCAACTTTGCTGCTCAGCGCTCGCTCTTTGGCAATTTCTCCTGCAGCTGGGTTTGCAAGCAGGAGCGCGCTGTACAAGGGAGTCTCGCAGGCAGGCTACCTGTGCTGACGATTCCCCCGCTGCACAGCCACTCATCAGAGAATTGCGTGCAAACCTCATTATCTCAAACCCAGTTGATAGTTAAAGAAAGGATAGTTAAAGAAAGAAAGGGTAGTTAAAGAAAGGAAGGAAAAGGGAAAAGACAAAGAAGCCAGCTTGCGTGTTGCTGAGAGCTTTTACGAGAATACATCAGAAAGAAACAATTCAGTTTTCCTTTTCCCCTTGAAAAAGGAAAACATCCAACCCAAAGGCTTTTTAAAAAGCTCCACCTGCCCTGAGCATGCTCTGGTTCACTCTCCCCTTCCTAGAGCTTGTGAAGATAAAAAGCCCTGAAGAATACCTAAAAGCAGATTCTCTGTAGCTCAACCACACGCCTGCTGGGGAGCCTCTGCTGATTGCAAACCCACCTTTGCAGCCCAGGGAGGAGAATTACTGGGGAAAATTATATTCCGACACTTTTTTTAGCCCGATCTTACCCTTCTGCAGCTGGGGGGAGCAGGTAGTGTTGCTCACTATGCAGTGGTAGTCAGTCAGATTTGGGCTCCATTTACAGACCCTCACCTTCAGACTGATACCCATGAACAGACAACTCACTGGATACTTAGGGACACCTGCCAGACATCCCTTTTCCCTGCTATTATATTCAATAAAAGCACAGAGAACTCAAAGTGAGGTTTCGTTTTCACCCAAGCTAGGGCACAAGTGAAGGACCAATGTGAACAGAAGAAATCCAGTGGGATATTGGCCTGAGATCACCTATTAATCACAGGCAATAGGAGTCTATGTGCACTGGGTGTGTCAGCCACTGTGTGCTTTCCAACCTCAAAGATACCCTTAAATGAGAGACGGGGGAGAGCGGCGAGCGAGCAGTGGGGGAGAACAATCATACAGGGCGATAAAAATTGCACATAGGAAACATTCAAACATTAAGGAAAGGAGATGGAAACAACAAGTAATAAGTAAATCTATATGGCACAGAAATTTCGTTTTAATTTTAAGAAAATCAGCATTTGTGCCTGTGTGTGCAGTCTTCAGAAGAATAAAGCAGAAATTATGTGAGCTACAATATCCATTATCTTCTTTCTCATCTATGTTCCCATTATCTTTTGTACAAAAACAAAGTTTATGAATGAAGAAGGGAAACAAAAGGTGCCGCGTATCAGGTATATCAGAATTACTTTGTTAATTTTCATACTGAGTAACAAGGTAGAACAAAACCAGAAAGAAACCTTATCTTTTCCCACAGATAAAGAAGGAAAGGAAATATCTTCGTAATTAGTCAAATTGGTTTTGCACATCTCCTTTCTAGAACATAAATCAAATGAGAAATATTTCTAAAGGAATTATTTGCATGCACTGCAAGGCTTTTCAGAGGCTGTTCAGGATCTAGAAGTTCACCGTGAACCTAATGAGCTTTTCGTTCACAAGTAGCCTTCAAAAATATATTTTAATTGACATAAAGAACTTTAAGAAGTTGTATCGCGTCTGGCTTTTTAAGAGGGGGAGATACAACAGCTTTTTGTTCTCTTTAAATTAGATGGAAAAGAAAAGCGTTTTTGGGGTGGCGCATGCTAGTGCTCAGCATCAGTCTGGGGTCTTCCCTCAGGCACCAGCAAAGGTGCAACCTATAATTTGCAAGCTGACTGCAGGCCCGGGGGGGGGGGATTAAAGCAGCAGGGTGCCGTGCCTGTAGGCAGGGATTCTTGGACACACGGTGCCTCCTGCAGGTACCAACGGGCTCCTCTGGATGTCACCTTTCAGTGAGGTCCCTACTGACGGTGGGCATGTGTTTGTACTCAAAAAGAAGCAGCATTGGTGCAACAGCAATCCTAATGCCGGTTCAGAGGACTCCCTTGCAGCTCTTACCGGCTCACAGCTCTAACCCTTTTAACCCAGTCAGTATCAGAGAGGAGAAAATTGGTCACCACTCACTGAATTTTCTTTCCTCCAGTGTTTGAATCACAGCGCTGGAATTGAGATACCCCTGAGCTGGTCGCTGTACAACAGTAAGAGGTAGTCAATAACCACAAAAGACTGCAATCTAGGTAGATGGGAGGTGGAAAGAGAAATAAGACAGGGAGAGACACAAATTGTCCAAAGGCACACAATAGCAAAGAGCAAGTCAGCATCCTATAGACAGAATTGGATTTTACCTTTTTAATCGGAAACACACCTCAATTTTTAATCATTTGTAGCACTTTACTTCCAACATCAAATGATAACTCCATGAAAGCCAAACAGTTCTCTCGCTTGAAACACTTTCTGGGTTCCTCATTATCTCTGGTAAGAGAAACCTAACACAGAAAAGCCAGGAATCAAGGAGTAAATCATTAGTATTGCTGCTTTTATTGTTAGTCTAGCTGCACTTTAGCTCCCCACAAATTTTACATACAGCTGTAGTGAAGCCGAACTTTTATTTTTTTTCATTGAACTATATGGGTAAAATTATATTAGGTCTTGTTACAGCTTTTTAATCCTTCCCATATTTTGAGGCTTGTTAGCTGGGGTGGAGGAAAGATAAAGCGCAGTTGACTTTTATCATTAAAACCCAGCAACTGTCATTAAAAGAACAACAGCTCGTCAGGCATCGCTTGTCTGTGTCACATGCGAACTTGGCCTCGGCGCTGCCAGCGGGCACCTGTGTCGGTGGAGAGAAGCTGACATTGCAAATGGTGGCCCATGGCTATCGGCCCCTGCTGGGCTGCCCCTCTCACCGGTTACAGGCTGGGGGAAAGAGCAGCACCAGGAACGCTGCTTTTCCCTTCCCCTCGAAGCAGATCTGCCCTCCAGGTGGGCGCTATCTGAATCTGTAATGTGGCGGTGCTGGTGGAGAGGAGGATTTGCTCAGAGAAATCCCATCTTTTCCAAGTGCAGAAGAGAGGGAGAAAAACTGCATGGACGCCGTGATGTGCCTCTGACTCCCCTGTAAAGTTGGTGGAAGGAGGATAAATGGCAATGGTAAATGCAGGACCTGCAGCGAGACAGCATGCGTGGCCTCCCACCAGCTCCGTGCCCAGCTTGCTGCCATCCCCTGACCCCACCGAACCCCGAGGACAGAGCGGGGCTCTCCCAGGCTGGGCTCAACCCACGTCTCTTAGAAATACCCAACTCAATTTAACTCTGAAGGATTGCTAGAAAACCTGATCATGTATATTTTGTGAACAAGTGGTCTCTTGCCAAGTCATTACCTCATTAGATGGGCTTCTTTCATATCTCTGAAAAATAGAGAGCGCCCTCTGAGCATCTTGGATAGTAGCAGGACAGCAACGGGTGAGATTACACTGCCATGCCCATTAACACACTGAATGTTACGTACCTCTTTGTACCCCAGCCATAAACGTAACATTTTCCTCCGGACTAGGAGATTGTTTCAGTGTTCACCAGGCACTCACTTTTCACACAATACTGTATTTTGCTCCTGAGACAATAATTCTGTCACATATGCAAAGCTGAATTCAAGTGAGAGAAGAGGCAATTAATCCCTGAACAACGAAATGATTGTTTTCATAAAAGTATCCTTACAGAGGACAGATTTGGCTACCTTCGTCCATTTGGAGTAATCTTTTCCTCTTCTCAGTGGATGGGTGAGTCAGGCCGGAGGAAGGTGGGCAGAATTTGTCAGGTGAAAAGCAGCTCTCCTTCCTCCTCCAAGCCTTCCCCTCCTCCAAGCCAAAGAGAAGTATCTGGAGTTGGAGTCCTAACCAAAGTTTTGCAAAACTGGTTTTATCGAGCATCACAGGTTCTTTCAAGCACTTCATCACTTCATGATGAAATGAGCTCAAGGATGAGATGAGCGGATCAAGTCAGTCTGATCAACAGAAAATGAGAAGATATATAAAAGCAGGTAATAAACACATTTCAGCTTCTAATTAATCTATCAAAAGCTCTTCTTTCCTTTTAGTCTAAAATAAAAGAGAATTTAATAAGATTTTTTTCAAAGAACAGTTGTATGATTGTTGTACTTTTTCTTTTATTGACATTGATTTTTAACCTTTCCCTGTAAGAACAGGGGTTTGTTTTTAAAAAAAACAAACTTTATGTAAGGAACATTATTAAGCAGCTTTTTCTCTTTTTGTAACATCTACATGTGTGAATGGCAGACAAATTAGTATTGAAGTGTTGAAGGAACCTCAAAACACATTGCCTCTGACAGTGCTAACAATCAGTAGACGGAGGATACAACAGTTTAACTCACAACTTCCCAGACTCTTTCTCTCCTCCTCTATGCACCTGTCTTTCCTGTAGCACAGCAAGGAACTTTAGAAGCATGTAGAACGTATTTTACTCTGGATAAATTATAGAAAGAATTAAATTTTAAAAGTAGACCCATCCAGGCATGCTAGTTCTCCCGTTCCACCGCCCATCACCTTAGGGCAGAAGGCAGCGGCCTCTGGTACAGAGCATTTGCACTTCTGTTCCCTCTGCACATGCAATGCTTTGTTTCCGTGAGCAAGCAACATTGCAGCACCAGCCTGGATAGGATTGCTAAATGTTTTGACAGTTTGAGAAAAACCCAATTACGCAGCTTGTTCTCATATTGTAAGCGTAACGGTTTGCATAAAGATTCAGAGAGACGCTGCTGGGGAACACTCTTTAATTGGACTGTAAGGTCTCCTTGCATCGTAGAAGCAGCGCAATCAATAAGCCCCTATAGTTACTTAAAAATGGAAGTCATTTAGAAACAATAACAGCTGACAAAACCAATTTAAACCATCGCTGTGCTAAAGGCCTTGTTACTACTTTGCATCTTGTGTCGTAAACCTGCAGACAGAGGGTGGACTTCTTTTTGGCTCAGCTCTGTCAAAGCCAGTGAAAATGGGAACCACACGTCACGCAGAGGGCTACAAACCTGAGCACTGTACATTAAATGTAAGGATTCCAAATAACACACCTCTGTTTTCCACACTTAACAACAGCAACAGTTACTGTCAGCTGCATAAAGAGAATGCGTCTGAAATCTGTTGCCAAATCAGACTTGAGCCTTAATGTGAAAGCCAAGATTTTATAAAAAGGGTAGACGCTATCGAGAAGACAGCTAATCAATCAACTACCAAGACACTCAGCTTCTCACCGAATCTGGTACCGTTTGTAAAACATGTTGAGATCCTTGACTGGAATGAGATGCAATAGAAAGGCGAGGAATGATTGTGGGCAATCACACCGCGGTGATGGAGTGCCAAGGAAACGTCAATAGCAGTCAAACGGTAATTTTCCTGATTACAACGAGCGATCTAGGCTCCCACTTCCTCGGGGCCGATGCAGAGGTTTAGATCAGCTGTTTCAGACAACTGAATTACAAGCCATGACTGGGAGGGGGGTGGGGGGAGGGAAGCACATCTTGAAGTCTAAGAGTATAACTCGGTAACATTCTCTTCAGTGGAACATAAGCACTTCCTTAGTTTTATAAACGTGTTTAAGTACCCTCCTGATGGGAACGCGTTGTTAACGAGGCTTATTACAGTAATTTGTTTTGGAGTCATTTACAGACCAGAGTCCCAGCGTGTTTGGCATAGTGCAAAAATTGGAGTGTCAGTCTCTCTGCTCAGCGAATTATAGAATCAAAGTACAAGAGAAACAACCGACGGGCAGAAAGAGATGGGAAGCAGCAGAAATGCACACAGCAATGGGACAGTGAAAAATAATGAGGTAAACAGTGGTCACTGCAGATGGAGAATGGCTTTCATCCCACCTAGCTCCAGATTTTACACTGTAAATTTGCGTATCTGAGTTGGTTGCCCAAGACTCCCTACATCTGACCCATTTAGCTGACTCACCTTTTTATGCTGAAGACAAATCACCATTTAACATAGCTCTTTACCTCCACTCTTTATCTCCAAGCGATGCAATGGAGCCCAGAGTGACTAGCTCAGATGCAGCCATTGTACAGAGCCACTGCCCATAAAAAGTAATAAAAGAGAAAGGATGGGTAGTAATAATAATAATAACAACAATAACAATAACAACAATAACAATAATAATAATAACAATAATAAAACACCACCCATAGTAACTTTAGCTGAAGGGTGGACATCCACAGTATGATATTAAGGAAAAAAAATCTAAAAGCAACCATGCCAAGAGCAGACAGATATATTTGCACAACAGTAGCATGGTGAAGGCAGCTACTCTTCACTGTGAATGAATTCACTCAGAGAATGTCTGTGGAGGAAGACAAGGAAGACGTTGACATCTGTAGATCTTTTCTGGAATTTTCATTTGTATTTTATATATATATAAAAGCTTTACAATTCTTCAGGTACAAACTGAAGCTGAAGCCTCAACTCTTTCTGTAGTCGTCCAATTCAATTGCAAGTTAGACAGGAGCTCCCGGGATATTCTGGAGCTTGGTCAGAGAAAGCTTGCTCCTGCACAACCTCTGATGTTGGCCCAAGCAGTCCCCTGCTTGATGTTTGTAGGGAACCCTTTGCCTGAGTCCTCTGCTGTATATATAACAGCCCTTGCTGTATATGTATATAAGCAGTATCATGTGGGTGAAGCCTGGTCAGTCAGAAGGTCCTGCTGTAAGGGTTTTGCCCTTTCCTGCAGCCAGTTGTTTGGTAGTACTGATGGGGAGCTGCCCGTGGGTCTTACAGCTGTACACGGCTTGTCCTTGAGCTTATCTGACCACACTACAGGCTACAGGGTGGCTTTGCTGCAATTGTATTGATATCTGTCCTGGTTTGGGCTAGGACAGAGTTAATTTTCTTCCTAGTAGCTGGTATAGTGCTATGTTTTGGATTTAGGATGAGAATAATGCTGGTAACACACAGATGGTTCAGTTGTTGCTGAGCAGGGCTCACACCAGTCAAGGACTTTTCAGCTTCCCCTGCTCTGCCAGGGGCACCAGAAGCTGGGAGGGGGCACAGCCAGGACAGCTGACCCCCAACTGGCCAAAGGGGCATTCCAGACCATATGACCATGCTCAGTATAGAAACTGGGGGAAGAAGGAAGAGGGGGAGTCATGGTGTTTGTCTTCCCAAGTCACCATTACGCGTGATGGAGCCCTGCTTTCCTGGGGATGGCTGAGCACCCGCCTGCCCATGGGAGGCAGGGAATTAATTCCCTGGTTTGCTTTGCTTGCGTGCGTGGCTTTTGCTTTCCCTATTAAACTGTCTTTATCTCAACCCACCAGTTTTCTCACATTTAGTCCTCTGATTCTCTCCCCTGTCCTGCTGGGGGGCAGTGACCGAGTGGCTGGGTGGTGCTGAGTTGCCATACAGGCTAAACCACAGCAATATCTTAGGTGACAGATTTGATCTGGAGTATGTGGCATTGCTGAGCACGTGCCTACCATCTGATCCTGTGACTGTGCTGAAGTTAGTGCGTAAGTGTGCATATGATCCACATCTGAAAGCAACATTTTACTTTATTTTTAACCAGTCAGGAGGCATACCTATCTTCTAACCACGTCCTCTCCCAGGTAGACCTGCTTGCTTCTTGACACCATCTTGGCTGGATGAGGATGCCTGGTTCCAGCTTGATTACCAGTATCCTTCAAAAGCACACAGCATTATGACCCACAGAAGCAGATGAGAACTCTGAGGTTTAACTGACCCTAGAGCAAAGCTGCCAGGAACAGCAGTTCCAGGGTGGACACGTGAAATATGGAGCCAGGAGCACCACCTCCTTTTGCTTGTTCTCTGGGCAAGAGAACACCTCCAAGTAGGTGGTTCTAGACCAGAACCTGCTTTTGTGAGGTACTAAAAAAAAAACATAAAGATGGCCCTTAGATTTGAAAACTTAGGTGCTAAAAGAGAACAAATGGAAATGTAGATAAGATGGTGGTCTTGCAGTCTCATTATGCTTGTTTCACAGTTTTCTTTGTATCTTTGGCCTACCAAGATGTTTCTGAAGAAGGCATTAGCTTTGCTATAAAGAATTAATTCCTCCCTAAAGCACACCACAAATTATGTCACCCGCTTTTTAAAATACTTACCATATTCAGTATGCCGTACTTCAAATAGATTTCTAAAACGTCAACAACTTCTAAATAATTGCCAACTGCATCCGTGCAAATGAAATGCTAGTAGAAACAGCTATGTTCTATTGTTCTCTAGATGCGTTTGCTGTTTTGGATAATCTTTTATAGTGCTGCAAAAGGGGTTTCATATTCATTAGCTGGCTCTTGTTTGTTGGAAGCAGTTGATTTACTAAATATCTTGCTTATTAGTGTGGAGGCATAGAACAGAAGGCAATACTTCATGATTGCATTTTAATAAACAACATTGAATACTTTATTTTTAGTAAGTAGCTGGCAGGAGTTAGGCTACCAGTTTCTCCTTGTGAAATGATTCAGCTGATGAAATCTGATGTTGCCTTTAAGTTGACCGTGTGCTTTTCTGTCATCTTCCTACTAATACAGTTCCACCAACCATTTGGGCCAAGAATCTTGCCTGTGATAGCTCAATAGATTAAATAGTCAAGATCCCAACAGATAGCAGCACCCATTATTGACTTATTTTGCAACCTTGAGCTAATCATGTCATCTACTGTTGTGGAAATTGTGTGAAGTGTTTTAACCCCAGCTGGCAACTAAGCACCACATGGCCACTCACTGATTCCCCCACCAGTGGGATGGGGAGGAGAAGCAGAAGGGTAAAAGTGAGAAAACTGGTGCGTTGAGATAAAGACAATTTAAGAGGTAAAGCAAAAACTGTGCACACAAGCAAAGCAAACCATGGACTTCATTCACTGCTTCCCAGGCAGGTGCTCAGCCATCTTCAGGAAAGCAGGGCTCTATCACGCGTAACAGTGACTTGGGAAGACAAACGCCATCGCTCCGAACGTCCCCCCCCTTCTTTCTTCTTCCCCCAGCTCCCTGTGCTGAGCATGATGTCATATGGTATGGGATGTCCCTTTGGCCAGTTGGGGTCAGCTGTCCTGGCTGTGCTCCTCCCAACTCCTCGTGCACCCCCAGCCTCCTTGCTGGTGGCGTGGGGTGAGGAGCAGAAAAGGCCTTGACTCTGTGTAAGCCCTGCTCAGCAGCAATGAAAACATCCCTATGTTGTTAATGCTGTTTTCAGCACAAATCCAAAACTTAGCGTCATGCAAGTTACTTTGAAGAGAATTGACTCTATCACAGCCAAAACCAGTGCAGATTCATTGTGTGCATGTACTCCATTTTGAAGAAGTAATAATTGGTCGTGTCACTTTCTGCCATGGGGTAATGGTTGGAACAACACCCAGCTTTAGGGTTAATGTAGCCACCTATCTCAAGCCCTGGCACATGTGAGGGTCAACATCCTTGAACATCTTTAATGAATCTTGCCTCACTGGGAAGCTTTGAGCATGTAAAAAAAAAAAAAAAAAAAAAAAGAGGTGTTACTTATGAGAAAATTAACCAAAAATCAGCTTGAGGAAATCAAGAACTATATTAAAATGACAAGCAGAACACTCCCCCCAATAACTTTACCAATAGCTAGTTAATGCTATTCTTCATTCTTCAGTACAAACATCAAATTACCAGTTGTGTTTTCACTTTGCCTCTCTTCTTTCTTCTTACAATAAAGTCTCTCTCTCTCTCTCTCTGCTATTCCATCCCCACCTTAATGGCCCTGCTGGATTTCAGCATGCTCAGGATTTTGCCCCAGGATGTGTTTGTACATCTGTGTATGTGGCAGAAGGCACAGGGAAGGGATTATTTTTCACTCTTGACAGCATGAGGGATTTGAGCACCGATCTTAGGCGCACTGAATCTCCTCGCCAAAGTGAAATGAAATCTGCTCTAAAGAAGCAGCGGCATGGCAGAGACTGTCTCAAAGACATGCTTTGAGAATAACACTGAAGTCATGCAATAAAAGGTGCTAAACAAAAAGGAACTGTACTTTCTCTGATTAGTCCAACCAGAGATCAGAGAAACCCAGCTACATTCAACCCAGACTGTAATCACTAACCTTTTAGTCACCTCCATCTTTTGCACATCAAAAAACTTGCAGTTCTTGTTATTATGCTTCTTAAATAGGCGATGGGTTTTGGGGGAGAATGAGGGACAAGGAGACGTGAGAAAGGTGAAATGGGATTTGAATGTGAGAGGATGCTTTCCGCGTGCAGCCAGGCTAATCCAGATCTCCAGCGAGTCCCTAATTCGCAGACCACTGGGACAACAGAAGGGCCGCACTGACTCCACAGGCTTTGTGGTTCACAACTTAAATGCCAAAATTACATTCAGAATTTTCTGAAATCTGAATCAGTTCGGTCCAGAAAATGTTACACTGCAGTAAGCACTATCAATTCTTTTCTGCCCACATTTACTCTTTGTTCCTGTATGCTTCATTTAATTTTAAATTTATGCTTTTTTTCTTAAGGGAAAAGACTGCTGAGATTTCAACCCTGTTGTGATTTTGTAATGCCAAGTGTTCCTGGATTATGCCAAGTCTTGTTCTACTTTGCTAACCATTACCTTAGTGCATGGGGAACAGGAAATGAAAAGAATTGGTAAGTTTTCCTTGTTCAATCTGGATGAAGCATTAGAAAATATCCTTCTGAAAAAGAAGATGTAACAGGGGCTATTCACTGTTTTTACAGTATTCCTGGGAAATAAGTACTCATAGTTTTTTGATGAGGTTTTTAATCTGCAAGTGACCATATGGTCTGTTTGCAGGCGTAACCAAAAGAAACACACACAAAACCTGAACAAACAACATAGTCAACCCACGTGGCACCCTACGCTAACTGAAGACATCCCCAGATACGCTTGCGTGGTTTTCCAGGGAGAACTCACAGTGTAAATGGTAACTGGGCCAAGAAACTGTCTTGGCAGCCCTAATCTTGTCTCCACATAAAATCAATTGCTAGATGAACTGTAGCAATCCAAAAGGTATCCATTCTGCCCAGATTGCTATACACCAGGCAAGCATCACATCCAAAAATTTGTCTCCCCTGATAGCCAGAACACGTTCCAAGGATCTTTCCGAAGCATGGAGCATGAAAGCTGTGTGACTAATCTCAATAGCATCTACTGCTGGGGAAGCCGTTGGTCCAGAATAATCCACAGTAAGCCTTGGCACATGGATCGAGTCACCACAAGGTGCCAACCTCCGCCGCAGTTCTGCTCCGCAGCATCCCTCCAAACGCATGCTTGCAAATTTTGAGGAACACGCTGTTCTTTGTTCCATAGCTCTGCACGCTCCCAGCCTATTTGTATGCTTTTTAGGCACATATATTGCCTTCTGAAGGCTGAGATTATTAAATGCTGGTGTTTGCTACTATTCTTCTCTCCAGAGGATGGGCGAGACAGAAATTAAATTGCTATATTAACACCGAATCAGGAGAAGGAAGTTGCAGCGGGTTCCCCAAAAGACAGATGATTCATATATTTCATAAAAATTGTACCATAAGTGTTAGCTATCGTTCTCAGACAACATTACTGTTATAGGCATTGTTGCATGTAAGTACTTCATTTATCTAAATTGAAGCTCTCACTTCTGCTCACTCTGCAGGTCTCAACCCTGCTATGATGGAGCTACTGCAGCAATGTATTATAGTGTCAAACCAACTCACATTTCATATTTTTAACTAAAGAAGGTCGAAATAAAAAAATGCAGCCAAGGAAGGAACAACTGCTATCATCTGCAGCTACGGTTACGTAGCAGCTTAATTCCTCTACTTTTCTGAGGATGGTTCCAGAGTTCCTGCAGAAGCATAAAGTGGTATTACCGAAGGCAAGTTGTGATAGTAAGAATGTCTATTTTTAGATGTCCATGCTGATATCCTCTACACAGGACTGATGTTCATACAAAAAGATAGTCAGCACTTCTGGCAAAGGGGGCAGTTTCTCATTCAGCATGCAAAAGCATGAAGAATCTCTTGCTGCTTTTGAAAATTTTGTAAATTAACTAGGAAAATAATTGCCATGTCCTAAAGCAAAATATTTTACTCCATGAAGTTCCATTTTCCCGTTTTCCATCAAAATCAAAACATGAAAGACACTTCTCTTGTTTCTAGAAATTAAGAGTTTTTAAATAATAGCAATAAAAATGAGAGGATATGTTATTACTGACAACCCATAAAAGCTGGAATAAAAGATTTGTCTTTTATTGATATAATTATTTATTTCTGCTAGATGAAACATCATTAACTTTTTCCTCCACTACTTTTCTGGCCCTAAATATCCAATGGCTTCTCAATCACAGCATGTGTTTCCACTTGGTCTTCAGGGGTTTGGGTTTTGCTTTATCCTCTCATTGCAATGAGTGCATCCTGTCACTGACCCACTTTCCTTGTGAATAGGGTTGGTCTCTGTCCCACTCTAACAGGTCCCTGCCCCCCCAGTAAGAGCAGTGGGACCATTGTTGGCATTTGTAGGAACTTACCTTCTCAAACCTCTTGTCCCCTTGGTCTGCTCATACAATACTCGTGAAGGTGGTACATACTTTTTGATAGACTGGAACGGTAATGTCAACCTGCTTCAGCCCCAGGGTTGAGCCTGTATCATTATCGAGCATGAACAAGGAGCAGGAACATGGGGGTCAATCATCTCACAGTTCTGATGCCAGGCAGGCAAGCTAAAACTGAATCCAGGAATATGGAAACCAAACGTATTTTTAGTAAACAATCCTGTGCCCCAAACTACTTGGCAACTGTAAGAAGTTACCTATTCACTTATTCTGTGAGTAGGAGGGAATCTGCTGGGATACCTGAGCTGACTCTGCTGGCAGCCTTTCACGTTTAATATTTCCAGCTGTAATGAATGAGCCATTTTCCATTGTTCTTGCTTGGGGAAGCCTGTCACTTTAACCAGCAGAACCTGCCTGTCCTCCAGAAATGAGCTTGCATTTGTTGATTTTATTTTTTTTGCTTTCCCGTAAGTGCTTAAAGAATTGTGCCTCTCTTCCAGCCCTGCTGGATTTTGGTAGCATAAGACTGAGTTTCCTCAACTCCTCCCAAGGTCTATCGGCAAAACTAAGATTCTACAACTGCCACTATTAAGAACTGGCTGGACATTTTCTACTTTTATGTTATCACTTTCACAAGCTTCACTGACAGTGGCAACAGCCAGAGCACTCATATTGCCAAAAGTACAGTCTTCTCCCCACTGCTGCATTGCCCAACTTCAATTCAAGCCTTTGCTGGTGATCCAGCTGTAAGACGAGCTGTGACCAGGGTGCATTAGACTGCTGGAGCTGCAATGCCACAATGGAAAAGTGGGAGGTGGCCAGAACATGCATGCCAACCACGGGCTGGCTGAAATGAAATCATAGAATCATTTAGGTTGTAAAAGACCTTTAAGATCATCAAATCCAACCATTAACCCAGCACTGCCAAGTCCACCACTAAACCATGGCCCTAAGCACCTCATCTACCCGTCTTTTAAATACCGCCAGGGACTGGGGACTCAACCACTTCCCTGGGCAGCCCGTTCCAATGTTTGACAAAATGAAAAAATTTTTCCTAATGTCCAATCTAAACCTCCCCTGGCGCAATTTGAGGCCATTTCCTCTTGTCCTATTGCCTGTTACCTGGAAGAAGAGACCAACCCCCACCTCACTACAGCCTCCATTCAGGCAGTTGTAGAGGGCGATAAGGTCTCCCCTCAGCCCCCTCTTCTCCAGGCTGAACAACCCCAGCTCCCTCAGCCGCACCTCATCAGACTTGTGCTCCAGACCCCTCACCAGCTTTGTGGCTCTCCTCTGGACATGCTCCAGTGCCTCAGTGTTCTTCTTGTAGGGAGGGGCCCAAACCTGAACACAGTATTTGAGATGTGGCCTCACCAATGCCGAGTGCAGGGACACGATCACTTCCCCGATCCTGCTGGCCACACTGTTGCTGCTTCAGGCCCGGAAGCCCTTGCGCACCCTACCCAAGTGCAGGACCCGGCACTTGGCCTTGTTGAACCTCATACAGTTGGCCTCAGCCCATGGATCCAGCCTGCCTGGTTCCCTCTGTAGACCCTCCCTACCCTCAAGCAGATCAACACTCCTGCCCAACTCGGTGTCATCCGCAAACTTGCTGAGGGTGCACTCAATCCCCTCATCCAGATCGTTGATAAAGATATTAAACAGGACTATCCCCAGAACTGAGCCCTGGGGAACACCACTTGTGACTGGCCGCCAGCTGGGTTTAACTCCATTCGTCACCATACTCTTTGGGCCATCCAGCCAGTTTTATACCCAGCAAAGCATAGGCCCCTCCAAGCCTTGAGCAGCCAGATGCGTTTGGGTTTTTGTTGGTTGGGATTTTGGGGTTGGGTTTTGGGGTTTGGTATTTTTTGCTTAGGATGAAAACAAGTATAGGACTTTTATAAATTTCTCCAAGTCATAAAAAAACCTCCCACAACCAATAAAAAAATTCAGAATCCCACCAAATTAAAACCCTAATTTATTGCTTAGTTAAGAATTTAATTGTAGAGCATGGGCTTCAGAAATGTGGAAAAGAATCAAGCAGAGATTACAAAGCAAAACCAAAAAATCCACTCCCTTCCCCTAAAAATCAGAAGTAGTATCTTAATTTAATGGTGAAACAGCTTTTTAGCTTTAATTTTCCAGTTGTGTGTTCTCTGAGGTACAGGAAATGTAGAAATATAAGATGGAATGACAACAAGAAGCAAAAGGCATAGGAAGTTATGTAAATGTGTCTGAACTAGAGAGCTTCCCTTGCCTTGAGACATGTCAGAGTGTATACATTAACTTAATTTCACTTACAAATAAAACTGTCTTTCTCGAAGCTAAGTTAAACTTGAGCCAATGCTTCATTTCACTTTGCATAAAAGCGAGGATGCCAAGACAATATTCCAGGCATGCAAATGCGTAAGCCCAGAGATCTCAAGACAGGAGTATTGCTTAGGAATCCCTCCACAGCACCTTATAAAAAAAAATACATTTGTGTAGAACTGAGCACTTTTTCGGTGGGAGGAAGGGCACTCCCAAACCCTACTTAAAGGAAGGGGAAAGTGGGCACTGAGTAGCTGCTATCTCTTTCTCTCCAAGTTGTAGTTTTTATTTCTTCTGAGACTTTTCACTGAACAGGCCAATCAGTTCCCATTTTTCAAATCAGTTTTTTCTTGCCTTGAATATCTTGTGCTGGTAAAGCACTTGCAAGTATGACTTTCTGAACTTATCTTTTTATTCTGAATTTATTCTTATTGGTAAGTAGAACTCTGTAATTGCCATTACAACAAAGTTTTTCCCACAGCATTCTTTGGAATAAAACATTATTGGAAAGTGACTACCTCAGCAATAATGATCCTTTCTGATGCTCCTCTACATTCAGCAGTATTTCAAAAAGTATTTCAAAAACGTTAAAAGATCAAGCCTGCCAGTGCCAGTCTGCTCATTCTTCTGGACAGTCTTTTGTAACTCACTCTAATAGGGCAATATTTATGATACTTGCGTGCAACTGCAGAGTCCCACCATTGAAGGAAGCACAGACAGTGATTCCTGCCATATTTAAATTACTGACCAAGTTGGACCACTCATCCTTTGCAATCTTCGAACTTGTCTTACATCAAACCAACCAACCAACCCACCCCCCAAAAAAACCAGCACACAAAATTGTATTTATATCACTCTTTTAGGAACATTTCTGTGGTGGCATTCTAGATAGCTCTACCTTACTCAGCTGAATTACTCAATATATTTGTGATACTGAGCAAGCATTATAAGCCCCAAATATAGCACTCGATACTGAAAACAAAGCTTGAAAATACTTGAGCTTAGTTACAAATACCTTTTCATTTCCAAAGGTAAAATTACTTCTCTTTCACTTACCTGATACTTCTTGGAGACCTCGTCTTTAGAGTTCAGAATCAGAAATAGCAAATTGCTGTAGCTCAGGATGTTTCAGCAGGGCTGGAGATCATCTAGCAGAAAAAACAGAAGAGATTGTCTGAAATTTCTAGACTGAAGAGAAATGCTTCTGTGAACCTGAGATTTCAGACACTGAGACAGCATGAAATTTTTGAAAATTTTCTCTCAATCCCAACCATCACCCATAGAAACTACAAAGCCATCATCGTTTGATGGCGTTTCTGCTATGGGATGAGTTACCGTTCCTCATAGCCCAGCTGACTCCACGCTTGCTCTTAGTTCTCAGAGGGCACGAGGTAAGAAATGGTAGGTTGTGTTTCAGTGAATGAGGCTTAACAAGAGAAAGTAGAAGACCAATAATTTATGGAGCAGAAAATGGTGGTAATTAACAAGGATGATAATTATCACCATCTAGCTATTTTGACAGGACATCTGGGACTGCGCTTAAATCCAAAAGAGAAAAGCTAAAAGTATGTTGCAAAGTCTTCAACGCTGCTGGAACTCAACAACGGAGCTGAAACTGAACAACAGAGCTGAAGGAGGACAGACCACATTCTCATCTTAAATTTTCTTCTGCAAACTATTAACATTTCCATTCAGACAACTCTACACGCTTTGCAAGAGGTTCTGGCAAGATACTCAGAGAAGGAGATAATTTTTCTGAAACAAGAGGATTGTATGCTTCTATTTCAGGGTGCGTACGGTTGTAACTCTAAAAACATAGACAGCGTTTATACTGAGATCAATTAAAATAGCGATGCACTTAGACTGAAAGGCAGTGACTTCATAAAAACCCGAAAGCCCTATAACAACACGATCTAGTAGTTATGGTAAAATGATAGTGTTGGCATGAATGCATCATTTAAAAACAATGCAATCTCTGAAGAATATAGATTAACTCAGATTTACTCTGGGTTCACTGCTCACTACTGCCAACTGCTATTTTATAAGCAGCAGCCAATATATTGAGAAAACATTAAAGAAAGCATGAAATACATTTCAGGTTCCAGTAAAATAATTGGAACCTTCTAGGGTTTGCTTAATTATGCAGTGCAGTTAACCCCTAAGTCAGTCATCTAAAATTCAGGTTAAATATTTGAGAAAAGCCTGACATTTCATTTGAAATAAGATGTTTTTTACAGTAAGCATTGGAATCAATTTTTTTCATACTGGAAAACTCCTATATGTTATGAAATTATGTCGTCCTGCCAAGTTAAGATGCTTTAATTAAATTTAAAGCAGACAGACTTGCTACAATCACCAGAGAAAAACAAAATAAGAAAAATGAAGCTGCAAGAAAGAGATCTTCCTTGAGTCATTTTATCAAGCCAGTGATTTTGAAGTCTATTAACAGCTGTAGGCTGAAAAAAGCATGTGAAATCATTCAGGCTGGCAGATCCAGAGGTCCTTTATCACTAGAGGTGAAACTATAATTTCAGCAACAGATCAGCCATTATACTGAAAAACTGTACTGCCTACAGCTAGCCAGTGGTCAAATTCCTTTTATAACATATTATGGAATTAAGTTACAGGATTATAGTTATTGTAGAATTAAGTACATTTCAAAACGTACAACAAGATGTTTATGAGAGGTTTGCAGAAATAAGGTTCATCGTGCAGCAGCTCCTGCTATGCAGAAGCAAGCAGCACTGAGTACGTACACAAAGACTATCCTTCCGACCTGCGATGAACGGGAAGTCTTACAGCAGCCATTTTCAGAAAACACACAAAAGGCGGACATTCCTAACCCCTGCCTCAGGAATGCAGGGTGCTGGCTGATGAGAAGGTTTGTTGGGCCACATCCATCCTCCCAGCCCCGCTCCTCTGCGGCTCTTCTGCAGCCTATGTTCTGTCCCTGCCATCGGGATGGAGGCAAGCACAGGCACGCATCCCACGTGCAATGCAGCATGGTCCACACAGCACCCAGGAGACATGGATCAAGCCAGGGGTTTTGAGGAGGGAAAAAAAAAAGTATTTGCGCTGGAAAAGGTGGGCACCTCTGGAATGGGGAAATTTTCCATACCACCCTACAGATAGAATGCAAGCATAGAGAGGTCTGTTATCATCACCTCCATTCTGTTGCTGTATTACTTAACTTGCTGATTTTTTAACATCCCGTCTATACCATTACCTGCTCTGTAAGTCACAGACCCAAGGGTTAGATGTGTTAAGGGATTCAGGTTCTGCAGCAGCAAGCACTGCAGGATCTGCCTTCTTGGTGCCTGGCTGCCGAGTGCCACCGCTGCCAGATGGCGAGGCACGGCCAGAGCCCAGGCACCAAGAGAACAAATTTGCAACAGGCAAATCCGGGAGCAGGGAGGCACCAGGTCTCACCAACAGATGCCGTGGAGATGCACCCATCTGACAGCCTGCCACTCATGGGACCGCACCTGCCCACGTCACGGTTATAACATTGGCCTCAAGTTGCGCCAGGGGAGGTTTAGATTGGAGGTTAGGAAAAATTTCTTCACCAGAAGGGTTGTCAAGCACTGGAAACGGCTGCCCAGGGAAGTGGTTGAGTCCCCAGTCCCTGAAGGGATTTAAAAGATGGGTAGATGTGGCGCTTAGGGACATGGTTTAGTGGTGGACTTGGCAGTGTTAGGTTAACGGTTGGACTTGATGATCTTGAAGGTCTTTTCCAACCTAAATGATTCTATGAATAGCATCAGGTTGGGATTTCTAGCCTGGATTCCTCTCCTGCATTGCAGCTGTACATTGTACTGGGCCCTGTGTAACACAGAGAAAAGTCGTTTGTTACCTGTGTGACCAGGGAAGCGAGAGGCTTCCATTTTAACTCAATTATTTTGTACAGACCTCACTCACTATCCCAACCACCCTGTGGCAGCTTTTACAGTCAGGATGTTCCTCTCCCCTCCTGTTGCAGTTGTATTCCTGGGCAAAAAGTAATTAAATCTTCAGTGGACTAAAGAGAAGCTGCTTAACCCTTTAGCCCATGACTATGAAATTTGATCAGAAGTGTAGAGGCTTGGCTTCTAACTGCTGTTCCAACAGCTGTTTGTGAGTGTGCACAGAAATAAAATATTACATACTCTGTCAATGTAAGTACGAAAAATGGTATATCTAAAGAATTAGCTTAGGGAGTGGGGATTAAGGATCAAAATTTGGGGTTTAAGATGCTAAATTACTCGTTACCTCAACCTTTTATGAGTTTAGACCAATAATAAATTACAGGAATGTTGGATTTGAACCACAGGCTCTCCAGACTGAGCCACCAGACCAGCCTATCCCTCCACCAGCTGCTCCCACTGCCCTGCAAGTAACAGTGATTTATATGCAAAGACTTACTCATTCTTGCAACAACATTGCTTTGCCTATTTGTCAGTTACAACAAAAAGCAGCCCATCCTAATTAACTGCCCAGTTTCATATAGCAGCTATAGGGACTGCCCATAGCCTGAGACATTATCTTGGCACACCCTTACCGGGTGAGGTCTTGGTAGGATGACAACAATCTCGGACCACCAGCAGCTTCATTTTGCAGCCTGCTTTCTTCTGTATTCCCATCAAAGTATTTTCCAGGTTTCTAATACACACATCTGCCTTTGCAGATACATTGGTTTATTTTTTAATTTCTGAGGGATCCGTGAAAACAGAAGCATATAAAATTTTGCCAAGATGTCTAAAAAGAAAAAAAAAAAAAATCACATTATTCAGTCAGTGCAGGAAACAAAGATTTATAGAAAAGCAAATAAAAAAACCAGCTTCTGAATCACCAACTCAGTTTTTCCACCACTCTTCTGGATTTGTTCAGTATCTGCAGAGACTCCAGGGTTTTGCTGAAGCCTCATCTCTTTCTGTCCCTGCAGCTGAGTTACATCTGTTTTTTCTCTGATAATCAAAGACAGGCTGCTTGTAAAAAAAACCAAAACAAAACAAAACAACCACAACACTTTTTCCTGGTCTAAGCACTGGTCCCCTTCTTCAGGCAATGTCCTTCATTAGCCAGAACTCAGTTTGGTCATCTAATTCTTAGCTACCTGCTCATCTGAGAGCATATTATTTGCTTGTTCTTTACCCAGGGATAACAAACACACAGTTTTGCAGCCCTCTGCTAAATACAACAGCTTTTCCAAAATGCCATAGGTGTGCCAAATCAAAACAAGGAGGCTGTGTTGCAAATACGGAAGCAAACACCACATGCAAGCGGACAGAGATATGTTTAGCCCTGTACCAACCTGCCACATGACTGAAGTCAACAAGTTTCACAGGCACGCTGATTTTGTTAAAGCTTTTACCAAGTCTCCCGCCAGCGGCAAAAGAAACCCACCAGCCAAACTTTATTCTTTTAAAACACAGGCACTGACAAAACTGGGAACAACAGATTCAAAAAGTTTTGCTTTCTTTCCAACAGATTGAAAACAAAATCCTGAAGCCTCTCTGCGGTGAAACAAAATGGTTACGGATGCCTCTCCCTCAGGCACAGAGCGGCGAGACCAAAGACTGCTGTTAAAAAACAATTTAAACTATTTGCCCCTGGTTACGCGATGTGAGGCGCGGTTATATAAGATTGTCCATGTCTCCTGATGAAATCGGTGTCCACGGGCTTCTGCGAATACATTTGCATTTTTAGCAAAAGAACCTTACATGTATCAAAGTTGCATCTTGTCCTTGAATGCTCCTTTTTTCTCTAAAGCCTTTAGTTTATTTGGTGCTTTATCTGCTGTCTCTGCTTTCTTCGCAGCCTCTTGACACCATCTGTGAATTTGATTGATGTGTAAGTTTTCTTCTGTTATTATTTTAGGTCATTTGTAGAGAAGTGAGTATTAGGCTCAACACTAATCCCCAGTCAGCTCCACTTTGCTATTTTCCCCACTCATAATTGTTTTGGTTTCTGATTGTTCAGCCAGTTTTGTCTTCAAACCACCATTACCCCTGTGATTTTTTAAAGAAGTTGTTTTAAATGGATTCCCTTCATGGAATGCCTCACATTTTTGCAGGAAGTTCTTTCCTACCACTGAAAGTATAAACGAATCAAAGAAAGGAACTGAGTTCATTGGGCTTCTCTTCAACCCACGTGGCCTGCAGCGTATCTAGTTATATATGACTGCTTACAGAACGACTGCTTTCGTACTTACTGTACCCCTTATTTCTATACATACTGTTTGGAAGTTGGGATATATAGGACTTGTCCACAGCATAACAAAACTTTACTTTTGACTCACTATAATGGCAGTTGCTTACTCATACACATGTGAACATACAGATTCAGAACAGGACTTGACATACCTATTCCTCCAGGTAGGATGGAAAGAGAACTAGCTCAATATTTATATGTTTGCTAATATAAATGCTTTCTTGATATAAAAGTTCAAAAATGAGGGGTAACTTCTTCTAGGGAAAAAAATTCTTTAATGTTTCCAGCCAAATATTAAGCATTAATTAAATACCACATAAAGAGCTCTAATGCTGGTCACATGCACCTTTCTCCTCTAGAATAACGCTCTCTCAAAACAGCACAGTTTCCACCGTGAAGCAGAGAGCATAGAAAATGCCTGATGTCCACATCAACTGGACCCTTCCTTGCTGTTCACATCATGTTGTGCCTTGCCAAGTGTCACCATGAGATGACAGTACAGAAATTGCTCCACTCCGAGTAGCTGGTGACCACTGCCAACCCCAGTAGTCAGGGCTGGACTGTATGCACGTCTCCCTGTCTTTAGAGGCAGCCATACTTACAGTTTTCAAGTTATTTATCAGAGGCAAAGGTGCTGACTTCACTTTCCTCTAGCACATTTCGGCTAAAACACAATAAATGTTATGAGATGACTGGAAAAATACCTAACATAACCCTGCATTCAAGGAAATGGTGTTGTCACACTAGGGGAGAGAAAAGTTTTTTTAAAATATTTTGACTGATTTGCCTCTTATGCTTTCATGTCTGCCACTCATAGCTTCACAAGACTTGTCAAATTCATTTTTCTGAGAGGAAAACGTGAGTTTTCTTCCTGTTTTGCTCTGAGATGAAATCAAGGAAGAGGGAGGTGTCTTCTGTAATTTTTCCATACACTAAATACTTTTCCCTCTGTGCTTGGACAGCATAATTAAGAAGTCCTCATTTAGAGTTTGAATCTTTAATCATGGTTTTCCCAGTAAAATCCTCTCTGGTTTGATGGACTTAATGTTGGTTCTCCTCGAGTGAACCCCAAACTGATTATGTGACAGGGAGCATTATCTAATTAATTATTTAGGGAAACAACTACCAAATTACACACAGAGATTGAGCAGCATATGGTGATTCAGTTTTAATCCTCTACTCCAGAGTCTAAATCCTAGGTGGGGGACTACATTCTTCTCCTTAATATTAATCTAATTGCACCTGTACTATCCCAGAAAATTAACTTCTTGTCCTTATGGACCTTTCATCATTTCATCCATAGCAACAGAGAAGCCTACACCCATCCCAGTTTAGAAAGCATGTATTACACGTTCACAAAATCACTTGCTTACCATATTTCTGAGCAGTTCCTCAGCATTGCTGGAGCGAAGAACATCCATAACCCCCTCCCATCATCACCCCTGCAATGCCACCCTCAGCACTTCTCCTGGGGCATCACACTCACTGAATGCTCTACTCCTGACAAGCAAGTCTCCCTCGTACCTCTGTCAGTGCTGGAAGCCCAACTTATTACCATTTCCTTTCACCTACCTCCCATCACACACGTGCCCCAGATAGCCTTAAGGAAACAGAATTGGGGTTCTGAGATTTGTTCACGGAATCACACAGAATCACAGAATGGCAAGGGTTGGAAGGGACCTCAGGAGATCATCCAGTCCAACCCTCCTACTAAAGCAGGTTCTCCTAGAGCAGGTTACACAGGACTTCATCCAGGCGGGCTTTGAGTATCTCTAGAGAAGGAGACTCCACAAGCTCCCTGGGCAGCCTGTTCCAGGGCTCTGTCACCCTCAAAGTCAAGAAGTTCTTCCTCATATTCAACTGAAACCTCTTATGCTTCACTTTGTGCCCATTGCCCCTTTTCCTGTCGCTGGGCACCACTGCAAAGAATCTGGCTCTGTGTTAGCTCTGATGACTACTTACAAGTCTGTTCAGAAGAGTAACTGAGCACACGAGCAGCTAAATTCACTCCAGATGCTCTATAGCTTCATCTGATCTCAAATGTAAGTGTCACTGCATCTTCTTTTTTTTAAAAAAAAAAAAAAACCAAAACCATAGCTATAGGCTAAAATGGCTATTAAAAAAGCATATTACAGAGAAAATATAAACCCTGCTTCAAAATGCAGTGTTATGTTTTTCAGCCTAAATGTCTGTGCAAATGACAAAAGTAGTGTCAAACAGACTAGAATTTGTGTGGCCTCAAAATTAAGGACAGAAATAAAATATTTAGAAAAATGTATATTCAGAAATAACTCCTTTCGCAATGCCCCGCAGCCATCTTCAGAGCTTCACGCCTGGCCTGAAAACCAACCTACTGCTAATTCTAAGCAAAGCCACACAAACCCCTGTGCCGCATCCAGCCTCTTAAATCCATGTGCTGGCCCACAGCTCAGCTGCCCTCAAACCCTTTCATAGCACCGTACGGACCACGCTCCCACCTCATACACCAGCTATTCTCCCAAATCCAAACACGGCCTCACGCTAAGTCACTCCCGCCAGCCACCACCCTGTAGGCACGTCCCTGCAAGCCAGGCAAAGATGGGCACGGGCAGCCTCTCAGCCAGGCAGTCTGGGAGCTGCTACCCAACCCCAAGGTGTCACTGACTACTTAAATCCCCACGCATGGCTTCAATCCACGCAGTACAAAAAGCACGGCTGCTTTCTTGCTGATGCAATAGGCTGGGCGCAGAGTGGCAAAACCAAATTCAGGCTGCATCCTCTACTGTTTTTGCATCACAGGCTCCTGAGCAGAAAAGCAACGATTGTTGTGAGCATATAAAAATTGGGATTGGTACAGCACTGGAGAAGAATACAGTCCTACAACGAAAAGGATGCTTGAGCTGGTGTTTATTTCTCCCTAAGCAGCACCGGCTTTCTCGGTGCTTTAGCAAGAACTGCTGTAGGGTGTGCCACGTAGGATCTCTGCACCAGGATCTGAGAAAGCACAGGTTTCACTGACTGGCTGCATTTGCCAGCCTGACACCAGCAACCATGGTCTAAACGTTGCAGGAAAGGCAAGCAAAACCATAGCATTGATCCTACCTACTCTGTGCTTTTTGTTTGCCTGCTTTCAACTGCACATTGTGTACACATTAACCAGTTACTTGCCAGCTCTCTCCCTCCACAGTTAACAGTTACCCTTCATGTGTTCCGTGCATGTATTTTTTTTTCCCAAGCTTCTGTCTTTCCTCTTGTGTCCCAGGTTTCTGAATGCTCTTGTAATAATGACTAGAATAACAGCTAACCTCGGCTGGGCTTGGAGCGACAGTGATTTATATTTACAAAAATCCCCTAAAAAAAGGCAAGCAAAACCACTGCAAACCAAAAAAGCTCTAGAATGCCCCAAATCAGTTTGAATTTATACAAATAATACAGGGAGGGTCACCTCACCTGAAGGTATGCACAGGCATCTGTGTCGAGCTCTTGATTCTGGATTCTCTAAGCAGCAATGGTGGTGTTGCAGCTCAGTAGCCTACGTCATACACCCACTTCAGGGCAAGACCAGCCACACCGTGGAAGTATTTCTCCTGTCCAAGGTCTACAAAGAAAGCTCAGGTGTGGATATCTCAGCTGCCATCCTCTGTATTTGTTGGGCTGAATCTAACCCTACTTGCTTGAGCAGCAACAAAAAGAACAAGTTTTGGGTTGGTTTTTTTTTTTATTCACCAGAAGAAAGCAAAAGTTCAGATTTGTGGTGGGATTTTGATTAACTCGGAAAGCTCACAACCTGGGTCCAGTACTGCTCAGATAAAATTACGTCAGTATCGCCTAGCAGGCTGATGGGAAGGCTGTCCTCTCTCATTGAAGCTACAAGGCATCGCAAAAAGGGAATCCAAGGGCTGTATGGGGAAATCAGAACAAGTAAGTGGAAATACTACTCTCCAGCTCAAGGAGGAAGAAAATTCTTCCTCCCAGGTCTGTGGCTTTTGCTGCCCTTTTTGCACAGAATGACAATGTTACAAGCAATGCAGAAGGTGGCCTCATGCAGCAAGGGCTGTAGAGTGCATGGCAAAACCTCTCAGGTTGAGTAGTTATCAAACCCGTATCTCCCACTTCCTAATCAACATTTAAAGTACCGTACCAAGGGGAGTTGCCACTGCATTTCCAGTCTGCTGCTCCTCCCAACTTTTGTTACAGTGGCTACTCTTGCTGCAGCATGGGTTGCACTGCCGTTGGCGAGACGCATGCATCCACCAGCAGATACAAGTGCAAAGATTGATGCTCAACCTGTAGATCCCAAATGGCCTTGCAAATCTGACACGGGTGCAAAAAGCTCAGTTCAGGTTTTTAATATTTAAATAACTTCACTAGAAAAACTTAGGCAACTACAGCCATACAGATTGCCATATTAGATTTGGGAAGAGAAAGGATTTATGGATTGCTCTCTTTGGCTTACGCGGATCTGACCTCAGTCTGGATTTTTCTTTAGACACCTACTGTCTTTGACAGAGCTGGGCCTAAGGCAACAGTGACAACTTCTTGTCTCTCGCGTCGCAACCAGAGAGAGACAAATAATTCAACATGTGGGTATAACAACATAAACAACGTATTAGACTTGGGCATACAGCGTAGAAACGGTGGAGTTCTCATCTTGCTTCCTGTTTTCTTCCCATGCATGATTTCATCAACTTCATCATCATGCACAGGGTGATTCTGTTACTATGGTAAACAATTTGTCTCTCTCACTTTATTAATAGTCATTCCAAACAAGTAAAAAAAAAAAAATCAAATCAAATCTAGAAATTTAGATTTATGCCTTTGGCAAAGGCAGACTTTTGTAGATTAGCAGATATAACCGCCCTACCCGGAAAACCTTGCTATCCAAGGCTTGTGTTATGTTTGCACAGATGTTCACAAATAAATTCAGTCTCTGATTATTTTCAGATTAATGGCATCCTGCTCTATTAGAGCATTGCCAAATCATCATTTCATTGCCAGTCTTGCAAGGTTTTGTGCTTTTTTTTTTTTTTTTTCACTTCCTACAGCTCCAACTCTTTAGAGTTTAGACATGTGATTAGCCAAAAAACTGTGTTTTCCTTTCTAAAGTCTCGAGCAAGCCTTGTCGTTAAGCTTGACTCATGTCACCCTAGGGGCCCAAAGAACAGGAGTTAATCTTCACATTTTCTTAATCACTCTCAAGACTTTTAAGGGTCTGACTCATGATTTCTAATGCCTACAGTTGGCAATACTGCATATACATTACATGTGTCATATCATCCATCTGCCAGTAAGCAAAATCTCTACGAAATGTCCAATTAGTTACTGCTCATACTGTTTCTAATAGATTATTTTTAAAAAAAATGCACAAATATCTGATGCCAAAGAAGTTATATCACTGCAGTAGTCACTCACAGCAACAGAAAATAAATTCCTCATTAATCTGATTAAAAACAATTAGTAAAATCTACCTCCTACTCAGTCATGCATGTGAAACCTAAACAGAACTACTTTAGATTTCTTAACTCAGCAGCCTACAAAACAGAAGGTTGTAAAGCCACAAAAACTCTTACTAAATACCAAGTATGGAAGCATTCACTGTACTGCTGTCATTAAAATACAAGTGTAAGAGGCAACTTGTGAAGGTGTATTCCATCTGAGGAGTCTCTCACGGCATGCTTACCAACGCCCCCAGTCCACCCATGGAACACCATGAGCACCTTCTATGAGGCTGAAGGCACTTGGCGAAGAGCTGCAGGTCACCTCCGTCCTTCCACTGAGACAGACACCTTCGTCAGGTCAGCCACGTGACAGCAGATTCGTCGTATACTGTATTTCTAAGAAGCTTCTACAAAAAGAAGGGCAGAACATCTCTTGGCTCATAACATGGGACGGTAGCATTTCATATGTTTGAATTAAAATTGATGGCAAAATTTGATGTTTTGATTACTCATGTTGACATTTAATCAATTTTACACTGTAGAGAAAGGCCCTCATTTACAATACTTGGCATCAAGTAACGAAGACAAATCAGAGGGCCACATCTAAAACAGAAAACAGAAATACATACAGCAGAACTCATTTCAGGCATATTTAAACTATCTGACAACTTGACTAGATATTTGCACCATTCAATTCACCCGACTCTTTCGTTTTGGCTCTACTTTTGAGCCTACAAATAAAATCCTGATTATATTTAACACATATTTGATGATTAATACCTTGAAATGAATCACAAACATCTAAACACTTAAGAGAACTATGTGCAACTTGCTTAGTCTGAGTCAGAATCATTCTCCTCTCCACGAATCTCATAAGCACGTTTTTGCAATTTTCAAGACTACTAGAAAAATATAAGCAAGGAAAGAAAAAAGGGAGTGGAGTAAGAAAGTACTTGGGAGATACCTTTGCTTTGAGGACTTTAAAGATTAGTAACTTAATTATTAGGTGGGTAATATTAATAGCCTATAATTAAAGACTAGAAAAAGTTTAGTAAGTTGAACATCTACTCAAGATTCACAGATGTTACAGGCACCAGTACACTTCTGCTGTGATGGAAATCTCTGCTGTTCATTTTGCCAGGAACTAAACACAGTTATCTCTACATTTCTCGCTATATAAACACACTTTGTTTTCTGGCATCGCACTGAAATATCCCCATGAATATCTTGTATGATTCAACACTTTAATACCTGGGTTGCTTTCCCCAGAAGTAGATCCAGTATCTAAAGTCATTCTCAATCAAAGCCTTCCACCATTTCTAGCAAAAAAAAAAAAAAAAAAAAAAAAAGGCAGAGAAATCACTCCATTCATTAGGCTTTTAAAGGCCTATGCTGGGATATATCAGTTTGCATCTCACAGGTTTGTTCATTCTCTTTACGATGATGTTAGCCACTTCACATGATGTGAGCAACCACTCCCAGTTGACACACAGGAGGAACAAAATGCACTTTTTGGTCCTTTTTTTTTTTAAAAAAAAACCCCAGATTTCTCTTTTTCATCTTTGAGCACGTGCGTGTACTTCAAAGCCTTTATTCAGCTTGCTATAATCCTTTGCCTTAATGCAAAAAAGTCATCTGCTATATGAATTAGAAGGGGGAAATACATAATGCATGCAATAGGGAGGATGCATTGAGTTAGATCTTAGTAAGCATCTACATCTGCCACTCAGTCATTGCTGATATATATTGCCTCAGGAAAATGCTATTCCAAACTTTTTTTTGGGAGTTGGGGGGGGTGGCAGTGTTGAAGTAAAGAACACCAAAAATTGAGGCAGAAACACTGCACTGGTACCTCTGACTGTAGAAGTATAGTACCTGTATTCACTAATTTCATACAGAAAAACGATGCAGCTGTACAAAAAGATGAAAAACCCCCCAAATTCCTTGTTTCATAAGCAAATGAAAAAATTGACTCTGTAAACATAGCATCAAGGCTGTACTGATTATGGTCAAACTCATTATGAAAGCAACACATCAACTAGAACTGTTGTTCCAGGGAACCTCATTACACTGAGATATATTTACATAGGAAAAAAAAAATAGGTAACTCGACTTGTTAATGCAATTAAATGCAATCACCTCATACCACAAAGGGGATTCTACAGTACACAGGACAAAAATACATTTCTTGATGCATTTGGCCCATGTATATGCTTGTGTTGCAGCCATTTGGCATTTTCTCCTTGAATTTAGAGAGCAGAGTTTGTGGGCTCCGAAGTGCAAACTTGCTTTCTAGTTCCATTAGTAGGTCAAGAAGTTAAAAGCCATCAAATATACACCCGGCCAGAAGTTAAGATGTGGCTGTCTGTCCAAGAGCAGGCAGCGCTGTGCTTTTGCACAGCTAACAACCACAGCGAAGGCTTGACTTGAGACCCGGGTAAGGATAACATACGTTGCTTCCTTCCCCCTGGCCCTGAAAAGCTTATTTCCACCCCAGTATACACGCTTTTGGGAAACACGCTGAAGACTCCAGAAGGGAAAGCGTATAATTTTCAAGAAATGAAGGATTTAATATATACATATATATTTTAACACCAGTAACAATCTCCCCAGTGCATTTCCCAAATGTCTGGATAACACTTTTTACGATGCAAACATGAAAAGCAGTTAACAGCTTTTTATTTCCAATCAGCTTTTTGTTTCCTCTTTGACTGCAGACATTCCGCACAAGGTCATCCCGCACCACGGTTTGACGAGTTCCCACCAAACATTCCTGATGCAAGGGCTGCCCACTCCACACGCTGTTAGCCCACAAGAAACGTCAAGCAAAACCCTAACATCTGCATAAGCTCGCTGGCAGAAGGGGGCACGGGACATACTTTCAGTCAGCACTTGGTCACACCTGCCTCAGTCATCTCAGCAGAAGAGGACACTCCATGACAGCCTAAGCTTTGTAGCAGGAGCTTGGAAGACATAGCAACACAGCAGCAAAACGAAAGGCAACACAGCAACCCTAGATAGGGCACGTGAAAGAAAAGCACGATTTTCTCTTGAAGCACGATAGGTAGGAAGTAGAGCCTACAATTAGGAATAAAACTGAAGAACACTGAAGCTCTGTTCTGCTAATACGGTCATCTTTGGTGATCTTTACAATCTCTGCAAAGCACCTTACATCCAGGCAGTTTCGTACTTCTGTGGCAGGGTGCCAGGTTACTTGGGTACCTTCACGCCGACAAAGCCAGAGCAGGTACTGAATTCGCAGTACCTGCGCCGACGGAGCACCTCGGGCTCAGTGAGGGAGGCGGCAGCACGCTCCACGCGCCCCATCAGCTGCGTTACCGGCTTCTGATCCCGGGGCTGCCATTGCTCCCCTCCGCCTCCTCCCAAGGATGCTCGCATTCAAAACCTGATGACGCTGCCAACTCTTGAAGGCAAGTACAAGGACTCGCCCTGCAGCCGAGGGATTTACCAGTTTAAGCATCCACTGGAATTACAATGGCATAATTTCTTTAAATACACGAATGAAAACCCCTTGATGTGGAAGCAGAGCACGTGCGAGTTACACAAACAGCTATGCCAGCATCAACTATTACTGCCCATCCTTCTGATTTCTCCTCTCAGCGACTCCTCTGCAGGAGTGCGTCTCCCAGGTCTACGTGTGAACACTCCCCAGTCTGCTTTAGTCGGTTTCTTGCATTTCTTCAGCCAACCTAAGCCATTTTGACTGAATCAGGTTAGAAGACATCAATAGGAGTAGCTTCTATGAACAGCGACCGAGTGGCGAACAGCTAAGTGCAGAAACCTCTTCCACCAGTTCAGATGAACCCCATCAAAAAAATCTCATCATTCAAAGAGTTACAGATTTGCTCCCTCAGAATAACTGTACTATTGAGCTTCCCCCAGCCCCACGAGCCCTTACATATTCCATTCAAAGTGAATTTAAGGGCCACATCGGTAAGTCTCTCTGTATTTTAAGACTAGTAAGAACAACCCTCTTACACAAGCCTGTTCAAAGTTTCTGTGAGTCTCTTGCACTGCTTCAGCTTTAAAAAAAAAAATTAGATATAAAAATAGGGAAGCAGTAAAAGAAGAGTGACAGTAGGGAAGGAGGATGTCAAAAATGGACATTTTTCTAATTCAATATATAAACCTAAACTTTTTAAACTCAAAGAGACAGTGCGCAGGGAAGTCATGTCAGTTACAAGTGTCAAGAAGCACAAAAGGGTGCTGCTTTTGAGAAAAGTTTTTCGGTTGTTATGAGAGCAAGACAATTTGTAATATTATATCCGATAGCAGCTGCAAGAGAATTTTACGAAAAAGTTTGTTCACATTAAGACTACACTAGCTGGACCTTCAAAATTCCCCCCACACACACCCAGTCTTTTGAGAATCATCGCAACATATTGACAGGGCAATACCAACAGTATCAATAACCCCTGCACACAGAAATTGTCATTTTAAACAGTTAGACAGTCACACAACAAAGTTTAAACTCTGTTCATAACTAGCCTTATACTGACAGGTACTAACAGTGGAAGAAAAACAGATTTGCCACATTGTACACAGTCTAACATTCCTGCAATAGAAAGGATTAAGGATGGAGTTTCAGGCAGTGTTCCAAGATTAATCCCTTGTTAGACAGTCATTAGTATTTTGTTGAATTGCCTTTTTTAGAAAAACAGGGTCTAAGCCTGGAGTGAAACATGTTTGCAAAGTGAACCCTGAGGTACTCTGATTCTGCTAGAGATTCAGAACTTCTGTACTTTGAAAAAGACTGAAGCTTACAGAATTTTTTTTAGTACAACAGAAATGCATTTAAAAAAAAAGAGTAGTACTACTAAATGCTGATCTTCAGAAATAATGATCACCAAATCTGCATGCATCCATGCCAAACATTTGTTTAACAACCAGTCAGTTTAATAGACTTTTTACAGAAGTTCTTCTTAAAAAGCAGAACGTAAATTGATAAAACCAAGGCAATCCAGATCTTTTCAGCTCAAAAGCTTTAACACACCAGTACACTCCAAAAAACGAGTGACAACGAATGTCAACAGTAAATTTCCGATTTCCTTTGGCCTCTTAGACTACGCTTGCCATTTACATTTCAAAGACAATTCCTCCTAACTCCTAGTTTCTTTGACTCTGGGAGGAATGCATTGAGTCTTGCATTACAGGTGAGAAACTCTTCTGAGCTAGGAAGGATTACAGAGTGATTGATGCAGTAGTCTGAGCCTGGAGTCTTACTATTTCCTCCCAGTGCTTTTAAACTCTGTGTCTGTCTTGACATAGCAGAGAATTCTGAAGGCCAGAATTCTCAGGCACGGACGAGGTTTTGATGACACTCAAGACACGAATTATATTTCAATTAATTTCTACTGAATGGGTTGTCGGATTTGTAGGAACTCAGTTGTCACTGAATTCCTATTTCCAGAGCTAAAGTGTTTAAAGCTGTCTAAAGAGACATCCTTCAAGCCTGCAGAAGAAAACCCAATGATACAGAAAGGGCTTCTCTGTGTTGTCAGTGCTCCCACCTCTTGTTATATGCACACTTAGCAATCTCAAAAATACTAATCAAGCACAAACAAGACATTTTAGACAGTCAAAATCACACATTTACACAGCAGCCACTGTGAACTTTATTAAGAAAAAAGTGTTTGCCAGTTAAACTGCCATCACTTTATTGACTTCTCTGCTTACTTGCAGAAAATCAGTTCTTTCATAATGGCTCTGGAAATCATTTACTGCCAGCTAAATGTTGACCCACTGGCAACGTACGCTCTCCTTGGAACTCTGGCAGCCTTACCATGAAAAGAGCTATATACACCTCTGCAAAAGGCAAAGTAAGCAACGCATCTTTCATTTGAGCAACAAAGTCATTCTTGAGGCAGATGTCAGCTCACCAAACAGCAACACCACCGTTACATTAAGCAATCTTTTCTATCATGACAGTTCCATGAAATGAAGTGCAATTTGTGAGGGAAAAAAATCCGTAAGATACCAGTTATGCATTCTCTTCATATAACTGTGTGGTCAAGTCTTATTTCTCAGGCTGGAGAGGTTGAGCTAAAACAAAGCACAGCATGATGATCTATCTTCATGAAAATGTCCTGTTGCTAATGCATCTGCTTTTGCCTCCTTTCCTCTTTCCTCTAGTCCTGTGCAGTCCTATGCATTAGAAATCAGAACAAGGCTTCTTCATTCATCTGGAGTCAGAGTTATAGTCAATCCTCTAAGCAACTCAGAATGCGGTCTACTATACACATCTCTGAAAAGAAGTTCTCCATTCCTAAGTAATCCAACCATCACAGAAGATATTTCCCTATTTCTTCAACTCCGGAAGCTGTTTTAATTCCTCTCTCATCTTCATCTTGTAGCCACGTGGCAAAACAGCATTGTCATGGGCCACGTATGGTAGGATTTAATCTTTACCAGTAGCTTCAGTAGATTGCCCGAGGATTTTTAGTACTGTAGTAGGCTTCACATGCAGCTACATAAGCAGATTCTGGGAAGAAATCATCATGGTATTCTGCTAAAAACCTGAGAAGAAAGCACACCAAAAAAAGAAGAGAACATGAAACATTTAAGAGAAAAACTATCTTCAAATTAATTTTTAAGCTCTGCCAAACCACAGCCTGGTAATTAAGAATTATTACACTTTAAGATTTGGCACACAAAAGGCTTGCCCTATTTTTACAAGTTTTACATAGTGAGAAGCAGCCTTCCCCTATCATTCTCAAATCCAAACATCATTAAATAAAACTTGCTCAAGCTCAGTAAAAAAAATCCAGCAAGTGAACTGGCTGGACAACCAATGTACTTGCAGAAGATCAAATAGCAGCTTTTTTTTTGTTTTTAAACATTACCTAAGGAATTGAGCAGAAAGGCTACATTACATGACCCATAACAGTGCCTAAATAAGCACATAATTTCTGGCAGTATTCAGCGGGGCAGGTACTGCCAAAAGGGAGAAAGATCTCTCTTGTATTACAAGCAAGGATCCAACTGGCTCTGCCACAGACTGACACTGCATAAGCTATCATAATAAACATGCAATAGCTAAGTAAATGTCAAACTCCACAGAGTCTTCATTCACGCAATCCTAAGTGCATTAAATACTTTAGCATACTTTTTACTTGTAAGTATTCATACTGTGCTAGTTTCTCATTGGGTCCAACAGCAGCTTCCAATTGTATTAAATAGCACAAAGCAAAAAGGATTACATAATTAATGTTGAGAGAATTTTTAAAAACTTCTATGAAAACTATTTTGCTAAATCAGAAAAATTGGTTTTAGTATTACAGCATGTTACAGCATACCTATTTCCTATTCACAGAAATAAAGGCATTTAAATAAATGAAATAAAACCAACAGTGAAATATTTTCCTCTGAAAGAACGAAAGACAGTCAATCAATGCAATGAACTACTAAGCACTGAATCCAAATTTGTTAAACTTTGGCAAAAGAACAAACAAAAAAGTTTTATTCTTTTCTTGAACTAAAAAAATAGGACAAATCTAGATTAAAACCACCAATATTTGATTAATACACTGTTTGAACCACATTACTTCGTGATTTACTAGCCCTTATCATTAAAACCATTCATCACCTACTTTTCTAGGCTTACCAGGCCATAAATGGCTCTAGTGCTTTATAACATGTGTTCTTTTCCCATGAGATAGCCTTTAGAAAATAATCCGAAGCAGCACAAAAACAATTCACACAATCAGATCCTCCTAATCTTCCCTGAAACACGTCATCCATTTGCACTACATACACACCCCTTACTCTAGGAAAACCACTACCAGAGTGTACTAAAATTATAGCAACTTAGAAGCTAATAAAATACCCAAGTCATCAACTGCTATGACCTCTGGCTGTAGTTAGCTACAAATCACTTTCTGGGATGTGTGGGATTGGTATGAAGCGAGTGTGGTAAGGCCTAAAACTAACAGACCGGAGTAACTTAACACACTTAGATTGCACAAGATTGAGATGAGCTACAAATGGAATTTAATTAATAATTCTTCATTGACACACGTTAATGACCTCAAGAGACAAACAACCTATAGGAGTCGATCAAATTCTTAGAGTCACTGGATACCATTCTGTAAAACACAGCACAACGTGCTAGATCATACGAGGGAGTATATTCTAAGACCATCAATCAAACAAAGAAACCTTCAGAGGGCATTGTGTAGCTGACAGTTCCAAGAATTTTAAGGGCAAGTAATGGGAAACAGGTTCATTTTCTCTTACACATTTCCTGACTTTTGCTTAAGATCATCAGTCATAAATGCCAGTTCGGTGCAAGATAAAGTGACAGCTGGTAAAGATTTTAGCCGAGATGCTTGTGGCACAGCTACAACTCAAAAAAAAGCAGGCAGAATGCATGCAGTCAAATGTACATCTCTCTGTTCTTAACGTCACAGTTGTGAAAAGCAGAATACCCCAGAACTAGCAAGTACAAATTACCTTCTGCAGAGAAGTGGGAGGAAACAGGCAAGAGAGCGCAAGGTCAGCTTCCATCCCAATCCCTTGTCTATCTGTATATGAAGAGCAGTAGCCCTTCTGAAGCTGCTTTCTTTTCAAACCACATCGTAGTGCAGGAAGCTGGCACAGAAATATTAGGAGCCTCATGAGACTCTTAGCTACTGGATATTTCACTAATGCTTTGCTCTTGGAAAAGCTGAAATAGCACAAAGATCAATTACACTGGCACCTGCAAGTCATGAGCCAAGATTTAAAAACAGAGGGAGCTGTACTTAGCAAGCAGAGCCAACGTTCAGCTATAGATCAGAAAGCACATTGCTATTTACCTATTCCAAAGTTGTTACATTATTTTTAACCTACAAATCTGCCAAGTTCAGTCACCTGTTGCATTACTGCCTTTTTTGTTTTTATGTTTTTTTACAGAGTTCACGGCATAGACCTATACAGTGAAACTGCTTACAAGTAACCGAGTTTTGAGATGCACAGTCCACACAAACATCCTGACTGCACACTTCTTTCTCATCATGAGCATCCACACAAAGAATACTTACGCTTTCCACTCATGCTCAGAACATAAGAGGCAACGTGACACAATGCAGCTGTTTCCCTCTCTACCACAGGTTCCTAGAAGTGCAACTCTTCAGAAAGGACTAGAGGAGATGGAGACAAGGGAAACGGATACCCGGGCAACCTAGCTTGAAGAATTCCTATGTTCTGATCTTCAAGTGCGGCAGTCTGTAAACAAGCTTACCTCAGGTGACTCCAAGCAATAGCCTCACAAATAAACTACCATCTGGCTGAAAGTTATGCAGGCAGATCTACCAAAAAGAGGCACAGAACTATCACTATCCACATTAAAAGGCCGCTTGACGTACATATCAGGAACATTTCTCAGAGTCACTGAATTAGTATGAGCTTTAGGGGCATCATCTGGTAGCAAAAACATCCTTGTCTTGGCAGCATCAACACAACCTATTACCTGAACAGTCTCTACATGAAAAAAAACATTCTAAACATCAGCTACCATTGCATGAATAAACTCAGATTCAGCCTGAAAAGTGACAATTACGAAGAAAGGAACACCTTAATAATTTTAAGAAGGGCAGCCTCTGCCATAAAGGTGTAAGAACACAGACTTAAAAGTTTCCAGGAAGGTGACATCTTACATACTTTTGCTACAGAGTTCTAGAATGTAAGCAGATGCTTTAATGAGATCAGTGGCCTGGGCTACATGCTGTTTGAAAGGCGACTGTAATGATTTATCTAAAGGAATTTGCTTAAAGAGCAAGATGGGTTCTAACTCCATGAGTCACCTCATCAAAAGAAATGTCATTTGCAGATTAAGAAGCTAGCTCCTCTCCAAGACCACTACTCAAATGCAGGATTTGAAAGCTAAAAGGCTGTTTCACACAAAGGCGTATGCCACCCTGCCCCCTCCCTTTGATAAGCATGTCTCCATCTGGAAGGCTGTTCAGGGCAAAAGATTGCCAACACCTGCCCCCTACCCCCTCCCTTTGATAAGCATGTCTGGAAGGCTGTTCAGGGCAAAAGATTGCCAACACAAAGTTCACCATAACCCCAGTGCAGTCAACCTAACAAGTGAAGTGAAAAGTTTTGGATGTTTATTCTGTTATCCATTGTTGTAAGAACCATGCCAAAGGAACAAACAGCCTTGTTTTGTTGATTGGACTCTTGTCACTCATCCACATATAGAAACCAAGATCATCTTCCTTGGCCTTTAAAGGGCAAGTGGAGAGAACTCTGAAGATGCCAAGCTGCCAGCATAACGCTTTCAGTAATCAGACTGAGTGAGTGAAAAATTGTAAGTGGTAATTTCTAGTAGACCTTTTGGGAAAACAGTCCTACAAGAGCTCAATCCATGAGTCCTTGGTTGGTCTCAAGGATGAAGACCCACTTTTGGCAAGGCCAACACAGGTCCCAGAAGCCACCTAATAAAAAAAAGCTACCATAACACACTATTCTGGGCAATATTTTGGGCAACCTCTCACTTTAGATGCATGATCCAAACCTCTACTGCTATGATTAGGAATATGCTCATTCAAGTACCTAGGCACCTGATGATTTGCTAAGCAGAAGGATGACAAGCAATCCACACGCTGCCATTTCAGGAAGTATTTTTGGCAAAGCAATCAAATTTTAGTCAGCAAAAATAAATACACATGAGCAGATTTCTGCAGACCAACCAGACAACAAAAGCCTACTGAAAATAAGAACCTGTACAATACCAGGTACTCACTGACAAAGAAACATTCAACATAAAGGTGCCAGAAGTTTGAGAGCACCCAAAATGGCAGCTACCTAGTCAATGAATACAGCAAAGCCCAAGTACAGCGGTAGCAATGCCCTAAAATAAGGCATATACATACACTGTGCAAGTAGAATGCCTTCATTTCAAAATGTTTCAAAAAGCTTTAAAAAAAAACTCCTTTACATATTTGTGCTTCTAAACCCACACCTGTCCATTTACACTCAGAACCTCGATTTTCTCACATTTAGGCTCCAATTCCATAAAGTTTTCTAGTATTGCTATGCTGCACAGGTACTTTTTGCCAAGTAACCAGTTAATCCCCAAATTGAGAGCAAATAGAAAAGCCCCAATCAACATAAGAAACAGTAACAGAATTGCATTCTTTGTGATCTTTCAAAAAGTGATTTTTAATCAGTTGACACCTTGCAACTTTCTTAAGTCACAATGAGCAGGAACTCTGTCACAAGCGACTTCACCTAAATAAAGATGTTTTCTATTCCATTCACCATGTCCAGTGCTTCATTTTTTCATTCTCGGAAAGCCACTAATAACCTCTCATTAATTGCACATTAGCACAGACTAGTGGTCATAATTCACCACTGCAATTACATGTAACAACTACACTCAAAAAATATTGTGCTATCAAAGCCAGAGATCTCTTTCTTAAGACAACTTGCCATCTTTCTATATACACACTTGATTAGCACAGCCCTCTAATTTGGTCACATTCTGACATGCTTCCTTCTCATAAAATATTCAACAGTATTAAAATACTTTTCTACCCATGGAGCAAAGTGGCACAATAGATACAAGCAAGTTGTAAAACACCAGGAAAAAAAATGAGATCTAAAATGAAAGTGATATCTTACAGGACATACTGAGTTTGAAATATTAGTGGGTTTTTAAGAAAATCAAAGACCATTAAGAATGTAGTTTTCCATAATCTGACATACTATATATATTGGCCTCATCTGGAAAAGTATATTAGAATTTTTAGAAGCATTATTTTAGAAATATTTCATCACTTACTCATTCTTCTGTATTTCATGAAAGTCAAAATACCTGTGGCTTTCTGAAGTGCTGTACCATTTTGTTTTGCTTTTTTTCCTAAAACGCAAACAACATTGACTGAAATTACCTCAGTGAAGATGGGTCTTACTATTCTAAGAATAGACATGCTATATTCTCCTAATTTTTAAGTATCTCCTATTGGTCAACAGTCCTGAGAAGTGATCTCTCTGATCCCAGAACAGTTTTACAAGTCAAGGCTGTGTTCAAATCAGTGGAAATGGCAAAACAAAAACTGGCACCTTCTTGTCCACCATATTTCTCATCACTTAAGCAGCCTCTGGAGGCATGCTAGCCACCTTGCAATGCAGAGAAGTCATATAATACAGTGCATACAGCATTTTATTAAAAATATGGCTGAAATAATAAGAAGGCAATATTTACTTTATCTCAAAAACTATTAACAGGCAGGGATGTTTAATCAGGGGTCCTTTGTTAGTAAGATTACCAGTTAGTAGGCACCAGTTACTGTGTTAGCTTCCACTGCTTGCTCCTGAAGACTAAACTCAAACTGTAAGTGAAATTCAGTGAAACCAGCTGGCAAGTTTGTCACTAAAGTCCATTTCAGACTGTTATTCTTCTGCAAGTATTATGAATTATTTCAGACCTAAATAATTTGAAATGAAGACCAAGAGTTTTGTACTTAATTTGAGAAACTAATTTTCTTTACTTTTGCAAATTCTATACCTGAGAAATCAACTTTCATGTTCTCCATGAAGAAATATTCATTACGCATACTTGTAGAAAGCTGCACAAAGGGTACAGCTTCTACTTAACATGAAACTCAAAGATGTATTTCATACATCCCTTAAAGAGATACGTTGTCTGGGAAACTGAGATCAATCTTGTCTAGCAGCAATCTGAGGCCATGACTGGAAAATATTACCCATGTGGCATCTCAAAGTGAATTTAATGCATCTATCAAGGACTGAGTAAACTCAATAAAACAAGCTTCCAGACAAAGTGTTATATTAAATAAGTCTCAGTTTCTCAGCCCACATGAGATTAATAGTACAAAAGTTAAATGAAACTGTAACTTTCAGCTATAAAATCATAATTCAAAATTAAATCAGTATCTATGCCAGAACTAAATCAGTTGTGTACCACATTAAAGTTTTATTTTAAAATACATAAGCTACTTATGCTTGGACTACTCTACAGAAGCAGCTTTATTAATGCAAACAGATAGCTTCAATCCCCGTTCTGCTATTAGAAAAATAAAGAGAAGGAGAGTACTTCAGCTTGTCACTCAAGAGCAATTCACTAAAAGAAATTAGGCCATCTTAAAGCAAACTGGCTGCTATCATCTAACGCGTACAGACTGTGTAGGACTGTTTTTACCTTTCCAAAGGTAAGCCTGAGCAGAACTGATAAATATTTTTAACAAACATTCACTAATCCTTTCATTCCCCAAAAGGAAAAGAGAGTGTGAAAATTGAAGAACTAGTACAGGATGTCACCTCAGCCTCAAGTTTTCTCTTGTGATGAGAAACAGATAATGAAAAAGTATTTCTGTGATAAAAATCAAGTCTGAACAAGTTTCTAGAAAATGTAATTTTTTGATCACTTTCAATGACATATGGGACAAAGAAAGAAATACCCAGATGAAAGACAACCTGAAGACCCATGAATGTGTGCTGGGGAAAAAAAAAAAAATCTATTAATTTGCATTGTTTTCTATGTTACCTGTTTGAATACACAGTAGCATATCCAGTAAGGAAACTAGTTTAAGAAGAATATTTATCACAAAGCTACCTAAGACTGAACGCTTCCTACAGCAGTAACTGTAACTTGGAAGCTTTTTCAAGGAAGCCTCTCAATTTGATCAGTTCTGACAAAACCATAGAAATCATTATTTCAGCATAGAAAAGAAACCTCAAGAACAGCAAAACATAAATGGCATTGGCTTAGAAAGCAGTTAGAAAAAAAAAAAAAACAACACACAGCCCTCAAATATTTTGTTGTACCAGGTATGAGGTAGCCACACTATGCTTGCCTTGAGGGGCTCATTTTGGTTTAGGTGTAGTCTGGTCTTGAGGACTGAATGCCCCCTAGTACTGGAGAGCACTTCTGCTTAACTGTTTTCCAAAAGGAATCCAGCTTGTGTACTCAGAGCACTCTGCAACACAACACAAAGCACAGTAAGCAGGAACTACAGAGAGATTTGCTTCAAAAGCAAAGTTCTGTCTGACCTAAAAATGCTGATGTGGAAGTATCTTCTGATTTTTTTTTTATTTCCATTTATAGATGACTACACATTTCCACAAGACGGTCAGATGGAAAAAACAAGACACATATGGATACTACCACTAGAACTCTCAGTTTCATCACCTCCCTACTTGTACAGGGGTGGGGGACATTTCCTCCTTCCCTCTATTCCACTCTGCCACAGCTCATCCGTAGAACGGGTATGAAGAAACTGCATTTAAGATGCTAAAGAGTAGTTACCTGCTCTGACCAACACAGAAGAATCTGAACAGGCAGAGGTCTGATAAAAACTGATTTGGTCCACAGTGAGTTAAGCACCCTAAATAATACTCACTCCAAGCAAAAACAGGTTTCCAACAATAAGCACTAATGCTGTCCTGTTTAACTTAAAAGATATCTTGAATACTAACAAGGATCTGACAAAACAAAGATGTAAAAAGGAATCAATAAAAAACTTTAAGTTAAATGCTTCAAGAGAAAAATTTTGTGGAAACTTTGGACATTTGAGGCATCTTTTATTTCCAATAAACAATTAAAGTAAAAGCATTTGAAAGCTTTCATCTCCCTGATCTCTAACAGGACTTTTGATATGCTAGTGCCACATTATGTTACTTTTCAGTATGGGGCTACTTAAGAGTCTTTGACCAAAACTAAGTTAGGAGTCCCACATTTGTTCCACATCTTTACCATTTACAACACTTTCTCCTAGAAGTTTTCCTTGGCAAATTTATTTTCCACTGTATTGATGCTGCACAACACAGTGCCACACTAGATATCTAACTACCACTACAATGTCATGCAGAGATATCAGCTAGATAACCTGACAAACAGCTGATCATGGTGCAGGTATGACCATGATGACCCCAGCCATGGAGCTAGTGTGGTCAGAAAGAGTTTGGGTACCCCTACAAGCCACTGCATCACAACGTCAAAACTCTCAGATTATGCTCTCAAAAATAACAATGCAGAGTTTGTCTTTCTTCATAAAACATGCTGCTTAACCAGATCAGAGTTGTCACTCTATACATACTAGCAACAAACTTTTATACTTCAGTTCTCTATCACTCTGTTTATCAACACTTTAAGTAGGGAGTTCAGGTTCCCGTCAATTTGAATTACAGAACCAAAATTCTTGTATTAATCTTTACTCAAATTGTTATTATTAAAATCTTGTGTTAATTTTATCATACTCTGTAGTTATGGAAAATGAACACCTTATTTTAAAAACCCTTCATCATTCCAGGACACTTAGATCTGTGTAACAATGCAAACACTGCTGTAGTACATTGTGTTACATTACCTTAGAAACATTTCGAAGTGTTTTACTAAAGCCTTTAGGTTTTTGTCAGGAAAGCACATCTTCCCCAGTATTTCTGGTAGCTTTACTGTAAATAAGAGAAATAATATTTATACCTATTCTTGTAACAGTAACTTCTAATTACATTTATCTACTGTACAGAAAGGAAGAATATAAACATTTCTTCTCCCTGCAGCCTCCACTTTTCTTTGCAAGTTACTCAGTGATCTTTCAAAGCCTTATGAAAAAGAAACATGCTGAGAAAGTGAATGCTGCTTGGCTTAATGATGTTTGACAGTGTATTGGAAGTAATGCTTGTTTGCGCTTGTTAAATGAAGGCTTACAGAGACAGTAAAAGATAACCAAATTTATGAACATCCTACAAGTTTTAAACAGATCAAAACGTGCATTTCTCCAAGAATAAAACTAAATGTGATAAAGCAAACAGAAAATCAAAGATATGATCACTGAAGACAAAAAAAAAAAGAAAAAAAAATGAAGCCATTTTGATTGAATACAGAGTTTTGCATCAGTTTACCAAACATCCGTAGCAAATGTTGAGATCCATAAATATATGAGGGAGGTGGTGGTTGATCACTTGGTGGGTAATTCTCTGGCATCAATTTCCAGGACAAAACCTAAACATAAAACATGAAAATGTTGGTTATGAAATCTTTATAGCACCATAAATAATTTAGTCTGTACAGAACTTCAAAATCAAAGATGAAATAAGTAATATAAACAAAACTTTTTCTTACATAGCCCTACTCTGAGGTCCACGAAACCTTTAATCATTGAATCTAGGACAGTAACATAAAAAACTGTTACCTCATTCAATTCATTGTTTCTTCTACCTTCAAAGCCAGTAAAAACCGCACTCCCCTCTTTGCTAGGAGTCAAAGTTATAGGTGAAGATGATCCACTGTGGACAGGGGTTTCTTCAAAAGAGAAGGAAAACAAAAGAAATAAGAAATAAATTGTATTATCTGTTTTATGGAACTATAAGCCATTAAACGTAACTAAGGCCTGCTGCTAAAATGTGTAAAGTCTTAAACACTGGAATTCAATAAATGCTATCCTAAAGGAGGCTCACAGAAAAGCAGCTCCTTGAATTCTGTTGAGAAGTACTAAGAATATTGCTTTGTATTTCTCCCTTTGGTATAAGGCCTCAGGGATAAATAATTGATACAAAAAGTAATGAATACCCACTTCAGTCATTCAGTTCACAGCCCACATGGCATTAAAAAGAAAAAAAAAAGAATAGGACTTAAAATCTTGTTTAGAGCAGCATTTTGAAGAGCAAAACCTACTTTTTTCCAGGTGCAAAAAGAGCTTTGGCATAGAAGCTGGGGTCTCAAGATGCCGTCGTTTAGGTTGTGGGGAAGCGCTGCTTTCCGATAACCTGTCACAGTTAGAGCTATGGCGCGTAGAACGTCTCAGCGACTGCAGAATTTCAGGTTCAGCTTTTCGTCTTTTTGGCGTGGCAGGCTCCCCTGTTGTAGGCTGGCTGTCAGTTGACTGAGGCGTTGGTGGATTCAGTAGAGGAGGACTTGGGGAAAGCTCCTCCTGATTTCTAGGAAATAAAGGCAGCTTTACAGAACTGATCAGGGCTCCTCCCCAAAAAGAGATTCTTCTAGTTTCACAGATCTTGTTAAATACTTAATTCAGATTAGACAGTCTCCTTCCAATAACTATCAAAGCGATGAGGCCTTCCACTATTTTCCAGAAGTATATTTATTTTCAAATTTAAAAGTTAATGAACACAAATTTACATTTCAATGTAAATTTTTTCCCCAGAAAGTTACAGCATAATTCCACACCAGTCAGTACAAACCCCTTTTGAAGTTAACCAGACAGAAATTCAGAACCTGAACTCAGGCAAGCAATTCACAGAAAAGTTCAACATTTTATCAAGACAATTTTTAAGTCAAAGCCTGTGAGAAATCATCCTATTCTGAACACAGCCACATTCTACTGCATTTTCCTCAGGAGATAAGCAGTACTAGACTCTGTATACCCACCCTACCTGTTAGTATTTGTTGAGTTTTCTTTGATGGGAAGGAAAAATTTTGATGAAGTCACCTTCTTAAATTGAGCTTGTTCGTAAGGATAGAGTAAAATTAATGGAAGTGTGAAGTCAAAGGTTATTCTCAGCCCATCCACCATCTCTTTACATAGCTCAACACTAGAGAAAAAAAAGGATTATGAATTTCAAAGTTGCATGTCAAAATTTTGCAGTGTAATTGTAGAAAATTCCTTTTTAGTAACATTTTAACTACGATATGCCAACTTCATCACTAAGTAATGATGAGTGATTAAAAGCATACTTAAGGAGACAGCGATTGCTGTTGGTAACTTCAGACAAATACAAATTTTAAAAGTCTGCTTAACAAGGCCAAACGAAATCATACAATTGTTCTGTTGTATTACTATAGCCTCGATCAATAACATTTACTTTACAGTAAGTAAAGTTAGCTTTTTCAGGTAAACATTATTTTGTTTTTCCAAGTTTACTAGGCTTAATAAAAGAGGCATCTGCCAGAAAAAGTATGTACTCAATAGATTGAATCTGTCTAAAAGGCATGTGGAATTTGAACTACAGCCGCTAAGATGCAGTTAAGGCTATGCTTAAGAGATATCCAGTGAACCAACAAAACCAGATACATTTGCATTGGAGATCACTTTCCAATGGCCTGCTCCTGGTAGCCAAAGCACATTTAGAGGCTACTAGGCATTTCAGTTTTGGGCTTGTGTAAAAGGCTCACGGTGGTAGGTGGTGAGTAGATGTGCTGTTACAAGCAGAACCAAGAACACCAAGTCCAAGCCCACCTCCAACACCTCTCACCTCTATGAAGGTATTAATCTCACATCTCGAGTGCATATACATGTACAGTAACAGTAGTTTGATTCTGCCGCAATGACCCACATTAGAAATTCCATACCTTGTATTACCATTCCATACCACCTGCTAAAACTACTGCCTTTTTTTTTAAAAAAAAAAAACACCACCACATTATATATAAATTGGGTCAGAGGACCATCATGTGCAGAAATTCCATCACATCCAAGAAGGTCAATTACCTTCTGTGTTACAGCAGTAAGGGCAATACAAAGTTGTATAAAAAAAGTTGTCAGCTGAATCTATCCTGCTTAATAGATCAGTGAAATTACACACATTTTCCTTATTTAAGCACCTTCTTTATTAAGGAAGTCACTTAAACATGCACCTTTAAAAATCGTAACGCGTGTACAACTTTCTTTTCATATTTCTGATGTCCCATCTAACTTCTTGTTTGGGAGATTATATTACAAAGAAGGAAAGTACCACTAATCTGTCAAATAATGAATGACATCAGTATAAACCAAGACACTGACATAGACCAAAGTATTGCAAGGAGTAACATAATTATGCACCACTGAAATAGAACATGGTAAGAAAAGTCAAGATTTCTCTTTGATAAAGTACAAGATTTCACCCCAGCGTAGACTTCGATAAAGAAGCAGTCTCATCTAATTTTGAGAATCTTTAATGTAAGAGAAAAAAACACACCCACAAACAACCCTACACTTCAAACACACAGGATTAACACACTGCATTTATAGCATGGGAGAAGAATATATAGCTCAGCTGAGAAAAAAGCAATTAAGACGCAATCAATTTTAATAAACAGAATTAAAAAACACCTGCATTTGGAGTTCTACGTGTTTGTATGAAATTCATACCTTTATAAAATTTCAACTTCCTCAAGTTTTATTTAAGCAGGGAGTTCTCATATCAGATACTCTCTCCGTGCTCAAAAAATTTGTTACGTAGACAACAGCAACACATTCTTCCCAAACAGGTCATAATATTCACAAGAACTTAGATAATAAAAGGGGATATTGATGCTTTTGCATAGTGACTTTCCAGATTATAGGGACTCTCTCACTGATAAACAAGTTATCAGTGTTACTGTACTATGAGTATTTCTCAAATACTTTAAGCCCCATAAATAGACATACATCACAGTATAATCTCACAGAAGCGAACAGCTTTGAAACAGAACACTGAATGCAAGGTCATTCTGTTTGTGACAAGAGCGCTGGACTAAAGATTACCTACTTCTTCTCTGGGGGCACATAATGAAGATTCATATTAGCATGTGGAGTCATCTGATGGTGCCGAGATCTTTCGTTGGCTGAAAAAGCAGCATTAATAGCAAAATGTTTCACATATGACTCCAGGATGGTTATTATATTTGTCTGACAAGGAAGCTTCACTAGCTGAAAAAAAACCAACAAATTAATGTCTTATAAAAACAATTAGAGGTATACCAAGCTAAAACAGGAGCTTGTAATGTACTGATTAGTTTAGTAACTCTCTATTGCATGAAGTTATTTCAGGACTGATTAATTTGAACCCTTAAACTTGATCTTTGATCAAGCCTTTATACCAACTGGAGAAACAAAAATATGGTCAGGTTAACAAGCTTACTACTTTTCCAGCTTTAAAAAACAATCTGCATGCTAAAACACAACTGAGTACTGAAATGTTACACTCAAATACAATGGCAACTCACTGCTCCAGCTACAGAGGTCTGCTTCCTACACTCTTTTTATTCTTCCTTACACTGTCTAAGCTCACCTTTGCAATAAAGTTCAAAAAACCAGGAGTTGTTATATGCAAGAACTACTTTTGATGCCCTCCCCACCCCCCCATGCACATTCATTTCATAGCTTTTACTTCATACCCGTTTTCTTCTATTAATATAGTAACAGTCTTCCTCAAGCTTCTTTTTCAAGACTTCAGGAATTTCTATGCTTATTGCTCTTTCTTCCATGTCCCTTTTTGTGTGAGTGTCTTGTTCTTCTTTCTACAACAGACCAGTGCAAGAAACAACACATTGGTTGTGCTTATAAATATTAGCAAAAAAGAACTACTACAGTAGTCAGGATACAATATAACAATCAAGGTTTGTCATGCAAAAAAAGTATAGTAAATATTTAAGTGGATAGTAGCCTTACTGTAAGCAATTCAACAATACTGCTTTGAAGTCATCTGCAAATTAATTTGTTTTTTTTTTTTTTACTCTGGCATTTGCTTAAGTAATTAACACAAAAGAATGAACAGAAATTTGTTAGGTTTTTCTGCTTCAGATCACTCTGGTAGTAATATTGCACAGGCCTTCAGAACAACTGGTTTTGCTGTACTTTCTTTCCAATAACATAGAGAAAATATATGCTTTTTGTTGAAGTCAGTCTTCTACATTTTAATTTAAGACCAGAGTGGACATGCCTGTTCCACAGTAAAGCATAACAGCAAGAAAGATCCTGCTTCTGTTAGGATTTGTCCAACCCACATAGACTACTAAAAGTTTATAGCACCCACAAACCTCAATAATCTAGTTTGCTATGTTTTCTCCACATAAGCCTTATGTGTAGAAAGAGAGGGAAAGAAACAAGTATGTATTTTAGATTAGTATCAAAGAATTCCACAAGAATATGGCATCTTTTATAATTTTCAAAAACTCAACCATGGTAAGCGCCAGGAGTAAGAAAATTATGCTTTTAATTCCAGCTAAGTAACCAGCTGTGGCCTATATTTAATCTACTTCAAATTTCCCAGAGTTTCAAATAAAGATATTTAAATTCTATTAAGTTAAGGAGCTCATTAATATACCATTTCTGTCCTCTCTTCTATGTCACTTTCTTCACTTTTTATTTCTTCATCTGTTCCTTCATCACTGTCATCAGAAGAAGAACTACTTATAGCTGTGTAAAAGAGATTTCACATATTTATCTCATATTATTACACTGCAGAGGCTAAGACCAAACAATTTCAGGCCTCAGTGAAAAAAACCCAAAACAAACAAAAAAACCCCAAACCCCCACAACTAGCTTGTTATATGTAATGAGGACAAATAATTCTAATTGAATTAAACACACAAGTATTACAACACGCTATAAACTTCTTGTCTTACATATTTAAAAAGTTTACAGGAAGTATTCTTGCATCCTCTAATTGAAAAACATTCACTTTTAGAAGCTCCCTACATGTCTGAGCACCTACAGATCTTTTCAATTTTTATTGGACTTCAGTTCTCAACAGGGGATTAACGCATTAATCATTCAATCAGAATGTCTGGATCTGTGCAGTGACAGTTGCCAGAACATCAGTTAAGTGCCAGCCAGTGTTCCTGCTGGTTTTCAAGCTACAAAGAAAAATTATATGAAATTAAAAGAGCTGGCTTGAGAGTGAAATCAGCCAGTCAGCTGACAAGAAACAACTCGTTGTGCCAGGTAGACTGGGGAAAAAGAAAATCTTATTTGGCCCCTAAATCAGGGAAACGGTCTTGTTTCCTAACACCAAACAAAGAAAACTGAGGGCTTCTTGCACCTGGTAATACTACATTCAACAAAGCAGCATTAAGCTCCAAAATCACCAATTAGAATAGTTGGGTGGAAGTGACACGAGGAAAAGCCTCTGGAACACAAGAAGGAAGAAAACTTACTAAACACTTAGCATGAAACAGAGTTCACTGCATATGACTACCTTCGTGTATTTCAAATAGGACTGTGATACTCTTGTGTCATCCTCATAGCAAGTTACAGCATGCACTGTACCCCTACCTCAGAAAGTTAAAGGCACCATGCCAGTTATCAAAGAATGAAAACAAGCTCACAGTTTTCGCTACTCT
>NW_009260775.1:1088718-1091517 GCF_000687185.1 Egretta garzetta
CAACGTCTCTTCTTTCTTCCCTTTCTTCTCCTACAGAACATAAAATGGTTCACTGAAATTCAGCTACTACTATTTGTTTATCCTCGCTAATTACATTACATGCAAATGCACAGGAAACATATGTTTCTTTCATTAATTAACGCTGAAATAATTTGGACAACACTTATTTGAGAGTGGATACCTCAACGTCTGTACATTACCTCACATTCATGTTCTCAAGCAGATCCTCAAGCCATAGCCAACCAATATTAGACTATTGCCTTTGGCTGAAAAATACTTCAGGTTTTCCTAAGTTACTTTTCAAGTAAATTCCTTTGGGAAGATGTAGATCCAATACACAGGCATTTTACAGCAATAGTTAAGAGCAACATAGTTACTAAATGTTAATCATTTAGCGTGTTGTTTAACAACAATATGTAGGTATCCACCTTAGTATGATAAGAGTAGCTCTCTAGAACGCACTGACTGTATTGAGTAGATATCTACCATCTACAGCATGAGCTTAGAGGCCAAGCTCACTTGTAGACACCTGGATGTATCTGTTTGAATCTGAAAATGAATCTCATTCATTTTGAGACCAAAAAGATTTCTTACATGCGAGCCACAGCCTTCCGTGCCAATTTACGCTGTAATCTGCGGTTTTCGTCTGTATCACGAAGAACATGATCTTCAGCTGCCCATCTATCCCAGCTAAGGATAGGTCAAAAGAAAATTATTAATGGCTATGAATACATGCCACTCATGATTACTAATAAATTAATATGCATTAAATCTAAAAAGCACTCTTTTAACATCATTCAGAAGCAACATCTGTATCAAAGGGTTTGCATCCTTTTGTATTCACATGGCTTCAACTCTTGTGTTGCTACCCAAGATCTCTCAAACCTTGACTTAACATGTGATAGTGTTTGGAGCACCGACACATGCTACAGATCACAGTCAGAGACTGCACTCACGTACTGGCCTTGACAACCAAACAAGCCAGGTCTAGATCTAACAAAGTATAAACGCCCATTATTAATCGAAACCTAGGAGCCACAAGTATACGCCAGCAACAGATATCCCATAAAGTTTAAACTCGTGGCTATCACACTGGTCCACTGAAATTTATGGATACAGACCAATGTGTCAACATAAGCAAGTATATTAAAGGCAAACATTTGATATTCTGTGCAATGCTTTTCTTTACAGAATAAAATAGAAGAAATGGAAGAACCAAAACCACACATACAGGTTCTTACCTTCTGTTCCAACCGTTAAAATGGATCAGATACTCTGGAATCTTTCTGCCTTTCTCATCTTTTCCAACAACAATATCAACAATCTGAAATAAATATTGAATAGCATGTATTAAAAAGCTTGAAAGAAAGTGAGCTTTACAGTATTTAGGGAATTTATATGCACAAAGAAAAAAGAAATGCTTGTTTACGGAAATGAAATATATCTATAATTTTGCCAGTGAATATTGATATGAGCAGAAGATATGGATTACACTAAATGGTCAGAAAAACTAGCTTTTTTGTTGAGCACTTTTAAAGTTGGGGACTGCTAACCATCTTTGTCCGGTCCTCAAATGTCCCGTGCTTTCAAGACAGCCAAAGGGAGATGCAAGACAATGCAGTATCACAGTATAGATATGCAGATACATATCTAGGCTTTTTTTGTGCCTTTTCATGCCTGCAAAGCAGGAGACAACAGGATTCCACAGATACAAACCTCAGAAATGCTGCTCTTTTGAACAACACTGAACCTTAGCCACAAAACATTAAAAGGCTTTGTGAATATCTGGGCCTTTGTTTTCTTCCTGTCTTTCACACATGTAAAACCGGCTAGCCTGCAAGGGCCTGCGCCTCAGAAGACATTTCAGGTGGATCATTAAGAACATCAGACTAGTAGTAACAAAGGAATTGTCCTGCCTGCACTTGAATGGCTTTCGATAGACCATGTATTCCCAGATGCACCCAGTAGCTAGGCTACAGAAATGTTTTAACTTGGGCATCCAGAATTTAAGAACTATTGATGGAGTCAAGGCCAGTTATGCTGGAGTTCAGGGTATTTGAAAGTAAAGAAGGAAAGGCACCATTATTTTTTGCACTCAGGTTACCTCCAGGGCAGGCAATTAAGGCTGTTGGGGTGGTCAGAATGTAAGAATACACGTACAAACAAAAGAGCAGCCCAAAACGCTACAGGAAGGTAGGGTTCCTGATCAAAGATGTCTGAAAACCACTGATCTACACAACTAGCAAACTTGCAGCAAAAAGTATGAATTTGGTCAGGAATCTACCAACCTTTTCACCCCTCTCTGCAACAAAACAAAAAACCAGAACTCTGCTTGCTAGTTAGGTACAGACGACTTAGGATTGAAAAACTATTCCGTGTACCACTGATACCTCAAAACAATCTTATACTTCCATAAAGCTCTACAATTACTATCGCTACCCTTAAGGCCAGGCCCGAGCGAGTCGGTCACCTCTTACTGCAATGCTTACGGTCCACCACTCACTGCTTGCTATCGTATTTCTGTCCACTCTCCTGTACCACCGGTACCATTTAAACCCTTCTGAAAAGCAGAAGGGCGGGCAGCAAGGATAGGAGAGCAAAGAGGTGGAATAAATCAAGCTACGTTACGGAAGTGCAGGGATGAAAACACGATTTCAGAATTACTCTGCAGGTGCTGAGCCGAGAACGGAAGGCGGGAACCGAGTCCGACACCTCCAGAGCCCCCCGGCGGCTCCGCTCTCTACCTGACGCGGGAGCGAGGCCCCGGCGGCCCGGGCTCCATCACCTCTTTCGTCACCC
>NW_009260775.1:1092472-1098482 GCF_000687185.1 Egretta garzetta
TGCGCCCGCCGGAGGAGCGCTGAGCTGGAGGGCGTCGGTGCCCCCCGAGAACCACAGCAGCCCGTCTCTCCGTCGCTGCCGCCCCGAAACCTCCCCCCCACAGCTCCCCTGCGGTACCCTGCGGCTTGTGTTCTCCCCTAAGCAAAGGCCCGGCCTGTACGGCCCAAGGTGGCCATGTATACATTGTAACCTCCCTCAGGGTTCGTCTTCCTCTCGGTGCTGCTTTCAGCAGGCCGGCAAGAAAAGAAACTAGAAATAATCGTAGAATCGCCTAGGTTGGAAAAGACCTTTGAGATCATCAAGTCCAAAAACAGGGTGATGGGCTGGGACCTCGGTTACCTAGGGTTGGATTTTTCTTTCCAACGTTTGATTTAAAATTCTCTAAGTCTCAGGCAGGATGCAAATAGTGGAAATAATCAAAATCAGTTTGCATTTTCCTTGCCCGGGTACTTTATGCCGACTGATGCTTGGAAGGGACCAGGGTTCTGTCGGGAATACTGCAATTTCCCACACAATGTTATTAGATGCTCCCTTGGGCTATTACAGTTTTGATGCCAGTTCTGCATCTCTGATTTACACGAGACCGTGATAGAGCCAGGAGGCCTGTGCTTAGCCAGCTTTGTAGGAAGACCAGTTAATTTGAGATTATTTAAAATTGCTGAAGTTACTTTTCTGTAAAAGCTGTTCAGGAGGTGGATGGCTCTAAACAGAAAGACAACTGTGCAACTTGAACATACACTAGTCTGGTGCTAATGGGAAGAAAAGTTTAAATCCTCCTTTCTTCCAGCCTCTGAGGCTGACAGCAAAGCTGGAAAGTGGCAGGGAAGCCATGGGGAAGAACAGTGTATTACCAGAAGGTTTTTGAAGGGAAAACGCATAGGGGATGCCTAGAAAACAGAATTCTGAGAGGATGACTGCTCCCTGGGATAACATGGACCGAGTACTCAATTTCTTTTGATTCAAAACTTACATATTTTTTTATAGTGGGGGTGGTGGGAAAAACCTGCAAACTTGCTGCTAAAACAGGGTGGACTGAGAGAAGCCAATTGACGGAAGAGTGTAAGAAAATTAAGGAAGCGTTCCTGAAATTGTTCAGAGCTCACTGCTGCTTAGGCTAAGAAAACAGACTCCAAAAATGTATTGATGCAATGTCAATTACAGAAAGTGTTACTTAAGCTCCCTTTTTTTAAAGAAAAGGGCAACAGTGCTGGACGCTTGCAGAGCAAAGCTGCTTCCAAGGGACTACCATGCTTTAAAAAAAAAAATGGGGGAAAAAAAAAAAGCAGGGGAAGAACAACAAACTTGTGCTTGTGTCCCTGCCTCCAACCTGGTGTTAAAAGTACTCACAGAAGAGGAGCCTCCCACCATTTCTGCACAAACAGCTTTATGTAATTCCACGCTGTCTCTTAGATTCCCCCTTTCCTCTCCTCCCTGCCAGTCTCCACTTGCAGACTCCGCTTCTCATCCTCGTCTCAGCCTCTCCTAGTTCACCCCAACCCACTTTCATGGCTCCCACCCAAGCTACTCCTCAAGCCTTTTGGCTCAAATTTCTTCTCACTTAGGTTTCCTTACACATACACACAGCTCTCTGCCGTAGCATTTGAGATCCCATTCTTGCCCTGTCTCCCCTCTCCCTGCTTCTACACTCGGATACGTGCACGTCTGCATCTGCCCTTATCTCCTGGAGCCACCTTGCTGTAGATGATCCTTGCCAGCAGATCCCTGGCCTTGCCAGATCTCCCACGAGGCTCCTGCTCTAGCAGGATTTTTAAAAACTCAGACGTGGGCTGTGCTTAACAAAGACCCACCCAGAGGGAGCCCTGAGAGCAGAAAGGCAGGCATGTGTGTGAGAAACTGGCCCTGTGGTAGTGCTACCCAGGCAATGCCTAGGTCTACCAGGAGGTTAAATGCAGGACATGGGTTTTTCAAAGGTACCGAGTTCTCCACAGTGAAGTCTGCCAAATGGCTGTGCAAACACCCCCCCCCCCCCCAAAAAAAAAGCAATGGCCACTTGGAAAATGGTGGTTGTGTGCGTGCATGTACATACTGCCCGTCATGAGTTGTACCTGCCACGTACAGCACATAAGCAGGTATGTCAGATTTAGCAAAGCGTGACATATAAATCCTCACTTGTGTCCAGTGTGTTACAAAAAGAAATCAACGGCAGCAGGGCTCTTGTCAGGCGCAGCGTCTTTGGGTTCAACATCCCAAGTGCCGAGGAACGGGGAGAGGGGTGAGGGCTGGGAGCGTCCGGTGGAGCGGGGCTTGTTCAGTGTCGCTGAGCCAGGGGATGAGCTGACCCGCTGCATATTTTGAAGAGATTCCCAGGACACTGCATCGCTTCCAGGAAAGAAAAGTGGGTTTATAGCTCCTCTGGGAGATGGAGCAGCCCTGGAAGGGAGACCCTCGGGGAGACAGAGCGGCCTGGGAGAGGAGACCCCGGCCTGCTGTCAAGACCCCCCCTGCCAAAGCTTGCCCCACCAGATCATGAGGGGTAAGGGTTTCCCGAGGAAGCATTTCAACTGCCGGCCTTACTGCAGGCTCAAAAAACACACCGCAGAGAGGCACGCCGTTTTTATTGAAAGAACGCAACAACCGGCCTTTGTCGAGGGATAAAGGCGCCTCCACCGCACAAGATGGAGGCGGCGTGGGGCTGCAGCGCTCTCACAGTGGGATGGGGGAGAGAATCGGAAGGGTGAAAGTGGGAAAACTGGTGCATTGAGATAAAGACAGTTTACTAGGTAAATCAAAAGCCACGCATGCAAGCAAAGCAGGGAATTAATTCCCTGCTTCCCAGGCAGGTGGTCAGCCATCTCCAGGAAAGCAGGGCTCCATCACGCCTAACAGTGACTTGGGAAGGCAAACGCCATCACTCCGAACACCTCACCCTTCCTTCTTCTTTCCCCAGCTTTATGTGCTGAGCATGATGTCATATAGTATGGAATACCCCTTTGGCCACTTGGGGTCAGCTGTCCCAGCTGTGCCCCCTCCCAGTTTCTCATGCACCTCCAGCCCCCTCGCTGGTGGGGTGGGGTGAGGAGCAGAAAAGGCCTTGACGCTGTGTGAGCCCTGCTCAGCAGTAACTAACACATCCCTGTGTTATCAACGCTGTTTTCATCACAAATCCAAAACACAGCCCCATACTAGCTACTATTAAGAAAATTAACTCTATCTCAGCCAAAACCAGCACATTTTCCACACCTTATCCCATACCATTTACATAATGGTCAGGTCTCACACTATCCAGTGTACTCTAATTACCCACCACCCCCCTTCCCATAATTTTATATAATACACAGATATCATTCCCCTAGTCTGTGGACCACCCCTGTAAAATGTCTGTAAAATGTCCACTGAGTTCATCTAGTCCATGACTTAGGGCTCCATCTCCTATGGTGGTCACTCAGGACAGGAGAGGCAGTGTTGCTGCATAGAGTTACCGGGCACCAAAGCCAGCTCAGGTCGGGTCACTGCTGCACTTGCACAGCTTCTCGTAAGGCTCCTCCTCCATTGGTTCAGGTGGTTCCTGCTATAGTCATTCCCACAACATGCAACTCAAGTCATGGGTTACAACAATTTAAAGGTATTTCTATTACAGTCTCCACTGCTGGCCCCTTTGGGCCAGGTTATAGGGTTTAACATTGCAATGAACTCCTCCCCTTGCCCCTGCTCTGTCTTGGACTTAGCCGAAGACTGCAGTCCCTTAACCCCTAAGGTATCTGCTCCAAGTGGAGTCTTATCTGTGACCCACAGTCTCTCCAGGGATATACCTCCTGCGGCATAGACTTAGCCACAGTCGCTTTGAGGAGCATCTGTTCCAGCATGGCCTTCTCCATGAGCCACAATCTCTTCAGAGATAGACCTGCTCCAGCGTGGCCTTACCCACAGCCACAATCCCTTTAGAAGTAAACCTGCTCCAGCATGGCCTTACCCATGGCTGCAGTCCCTCCAGGGGCGTACCTGCTCTGTCGTGGACTTATCCATGGCCACATGCTTTGAGGTGGTCCATCATGACCTCATGCACAGCCACTGGTGCTTCAAGGTGCACCTGCTGCAGCGTGGACTTATCCACAGTCACAGACGCTTTGAGGTGTACCTTCTCCAGTGTGGGCTTATCCTTGGGCCACAGTCCCTTCAGAGGTACACCTGCTGCAGCACAGACAGAACCACAGCCACAGGCACTTCAGGATGTACCTGTTCTGGCATGGGCTTACCCATGGACACAGATGGGCATCCTGGTCCCGTGTGGACTCATCCCCAGGTCACAGTCCCTTCGACTTGAGTTCACACTGGAGTTCCAGCCTGTCCAGTACAGCAGCACAGAAACAGCAGCGATGCCCTGGCCATTGGCCAGCCCAGGCACATCGCCATGGCAGCTATCAAAATGTTCCCAGGCACAGCAGAGTCAGATGATCAGCGCTGCAGCAGCACAGCAAGCAGCAAAAGCAAAAAGCAGCCACTAACGAGCACTAGACTCGAGACGAGACTAGAATATACAGTAAGGCAAGCATGCCCCATGGCAAGCACAGGAGCCTGCCAATTAATAGCTAAACAGCAATGACAGCTATAAATTCAGTCTAGCACATTCCAATCAAACTTGTCGTTATCTCAAACCCTTTGAGCCCCACGTTGGTTGCCAAAAAGGACTGTCGTGGTTTAACCCCAGTTGGCAACAAAGCACCACCCAGCTGCTCGTTCACTCCCCTCACAGCAGGATGGGGGAGAGCATCAGAAGTGAGAAAACTAAAGACAGTTTAATAGGTAAAGCCAAGGCTGCGCACACAAGCAAAGCAAACCAAGGAATTTGCTGCTTCCCGTCGGCCAGCAGGTGCTCAGCCATCTCCAGGACAGCAGGGCTCCATCACATGTAACGGTGACTTGGGAAGACAAACGCCATCACTCCTTGGCCTCGTGAGGCTCTCATCACATAGCCCAGACTGGAATCCCTTAAGATTTTGTAACTTTCTTCCTAAACCTTTATTTAACAGCCATCATCTGCACAGGTTCTGTTGTTTGTTAGAAAACAAAATTATTTGTGTTGGAGTTGATTGGGGGAAGAGAATACATTATTTTTGGCAGAGGGACATTCTTCCTTTTGGCCCACTCATTTTTCACAAGTAATTATAACCAGCAGTTCTAGTATTAGCATCACAGACATTTTCCCATTAATTTTATAGGACTCTCAGAGGAAGCACAGGACATCTACAGTGAGCGGAGGAGGCCGTTGGAATCAAAGCACAGCTCACAAGAAACAGACAATAACCCTTCGAGAATATTTTACTGCATAACAATCTTGCTGGATTGCAATGCAGAGAATACAATTTCAGTGTGTGTCTGCACATTTAATGAAGTAATAGCCCAGTTGTCCCCTCCCTGAAGTTAATAAAAATTAGCTTGAACACCAACATAATGCTATCCTTGATTCTTTGTTGTAATCCTCAAAAAGCTGAAATGGTAAATGTTTAATAAGGGGAGCACACTTCTCTAGTATCTTTAAACTATACGTAGAGATATATAGAAATACTAAACTATTTGCTAATTTTATTAAGGCAAATCCTGTTCCTTTCAAATGTCCTAAAGTTAATCCCCAGTGTTTATACTCATTTCTGCTGTTTTCATTGGCTTCATAAACCTTCAGCCTAAACAGAGAAAAAGAAGTAAGGATTCTTCCCATGAAATAGCTCGAGAGAGAAATCTTGACATCACTTAAATGAAGCATACTTCCTGCTTCAACATAATTTAATTATGAGATCTTAAAAATAAAAACAAAGGAAAAAAACCCAACCTAATTTACTGCAAAGCTACAGACATCTCTGGGATAAAAAAGGGCTTTGCTTCCATATGCTACAGATGGGGAGATTATTGTTACTTATGAAGGACATTCCTCCTGATGTTCTTGATTGTGTATCTCTTTCAAAGGGAGAAGTTTCAGTCAAAGCGATTGTGGTTTCTAGGGACAAAGCTAACATTTGTTTTGCACAAGTGGAAAAAAAAAACACCCAACATTTGC
>NW_009260775.1:1098499-1121582 GCF_000687185.1 Egretta garzetta
CAGCAGGATGGTGGCCTTAGCATCACAAGTGTGCCTTCTGCCATCCCTGTGAAGGTAAAACCATATTCCTGCAGCTGGGCTATGTTTGTAACACGAAATAAAACAAGTGAAGGTCTGCTCTCTGGGCAAGTGCCAAGACCTGGCCACGTCCACCTTACAAAGCAACCGTTAGCATGCTTGTGCTTTTTTTGTTGGCTGTTCCTTCTCCTGAAAAAAAAAAAAAAGAAAAAAAGAAAAGAGTGGAGTGATGTTTTCATAGTATGAAGCTGAGAACATGTACTCCGTGCCCTGGGGAGTCTGAGGGTGCTGAAAAAAGATGATGCTGGGCAGGGGAAGGGGAAGGGAGGGAGGCTGATGTGATGTTTGCCTGGTGCAGGCTGCCCACTGGAATGAGCTGCACAGGCACCATCTGAGCTGGACACGGTCTGGGGCAGCGCTAGCTGGCACGAGCCAAACCTTTTCCAGGACACATGCTTGCAGTTAAGCATAATGGGCAATTAGCACCCCAGCGCTTAAGCTCATTTCCAAGCCCAGCTTTTTCCAGGGGTGTAGGCATAGCTTTAGGGTCCTTTGAGCAAAATGCATTATACTGCATGTGATCAGTAGGGATGTCTTCAATTTTAGAAGGTCTCAAGCCAGGGTTCCCTAAAGCAGCTTAAGAAGTTTTCGGCTGCTGGCAGTTTCCTTCCCCACCACCATCAGCTCTCCTGGCACAGCTGTGTGTGCAGCAAGGAGGCTGACCTGAAGGAGGGTTGAGACCTTGTAGCTGTAGCAAAATTGAGCTGAGGCTTGGGCTGAAATACAAAGAACATATAGTAACAAATACTCTTAAAAAAGAAGACTTAAATCACTACAGGTGGACATCCCAATTACATTTGACTTCAATGTTTTTGCCTTGGTTTCTGTCTTGTAAAATGGTAAGAGTACTTCAAGCCAGTGGGGAGCTAAAGCTGAAAGTTTCACACCCTTCTGGTTTAAATGGACTGTGCAGCAGTCATGGAGTGTGAAATGGTGCTGGCATCAAGGGATGAAGCCTGCAGGCGTCCAGGCAGCGGGCTGTACAATCCTTGAGCCTTCAGTTGTATTTGCAGTCTTATTTTCAGATTTGCTCTTCAGTGGCCCAAAACTCTTAAGAGGCTCTGAGGACACTTACTCCGAGAGAAGCTTGATCATGGTCAATAAAGCTGGGGAAGTATTTGGGAAAAAAAAAAAAAGGATGAAATATTCATAATCCCAAGTAATTCAGTGGGTGTTCATTGAGGCTTTACAAATGCTCAACTCCATCCACATAGGATAAACATAAGGAAAATATACAAAACTTTGCTGTTTTCTTGCAGGGGTCAGTCATTATTTTGCATTGCTATTACAGGGGAATAAGTAGAAATAAGGTGTTAATACATACCACATAACATGGAAATTAATTGTCTGTGGTATAAAATGCAATCTTTCTGGGCATTAGGATTGTGCTTACTTTTCTTGGGAAAAAAAATGGCTCTCTTGGAATGCAAACCTCCCTTACTCCTGGCCTTCGCACTGCAGCATCATAAATAATGCAGTAAGCTGCTGCCCCCAAGTCAGGAGCTTGGAAAGGAAAAAGAAAATACCAACCCTAGAGCTGCCTTGGTATCCAGAGAAGTGCTGAGCAAGGCAGGGTGTAAGAGGGCACGTGCAATTTCAGTGGGGAGGGAACAAATCCCATCACTGCTGGGTGGATGAGCATTTTGTGGCTGAGCAGCAGCAGCCTGTGCCAGACAGAGCAGAAGGCACCCCATGTGCCCAAACTGAGGGCAGAAGCAGCCATTTTCTGGATGTGGAGCACGTCTGGGCTGCGCACCGGCAGGCATCCCCCTGGCTGCTGGAGCAGGTTGCCCAAGCTATGAGGAGCACTGCCTTAGAAGCCAGCCTTTTCCATTCTGCAGTGCCCACAGCACAGAAGAGTAGTTTTCTGATTTCTTCTTCTCTGTAAAGCCACTCCCTGGGTACTGATGCTCGCAGGGAGGCAGTCCCTTGAAAAGTCCTCGAGTTCAGGCAGCTGCAGAGACTGAAGTGAAATCCTTGACTTTTGGAGGGGACCTCAGGATGCACACGTGGCTCTTGCTTTCCTCTTTAGTATGAGCTCTGTAACCCGAGCAATCCTCTTCTCCACCCCCCATTTCCAATTTTAATGTTTTTGACTCTTTGCCCTCTTTCATTGTATCATTTTTTGTCCCCCACAACCATTTGCTTTTCCTCCGGTCTTTTTCCCACCCACCTCCCATTTTTTTGGGATGGGGAGAGATGAAATGACATTTTGTTTTATAAAGAAATGGGCTGATATCTCTCCCTGGCATGGAAAATCAGTGACTAAATTTGCATCTGCTTTTTCACCTAAGCCTCTTTTTCACTCCTGTTCAGCTTTCCAGATAAGAAGCTTGAGATCACCTCCCTGAGGCTTTCTAGGAGCGCTCAGGAAAGACTCCCAGCAAAAGAAATTCCACATAAGCAACTTCCACCTTGCCCGTGCCACAGCTTCTTGTCCACCCTTGTAGCCTTCAGGTCCCCACACCTCCCGATCACTTGGTTGGAATGCAAGGTTCCCATTAATGTTCTTTGCATGTAGGGGGTTTTGCATTGCTCGGAAAGGGAAGGGTGAGCACGTGCACAGGGCCAAGATTTCTCCTCATGTAGCTGTAAGAGTGTAAATTGGCAATTCATTAAAGTAAATGGTGGCTGATAGAAAAATCTGACCCTGTGCACTTGTTCAGAGTCAGAAAAGTTGATGTGAAGTACAGGTGAGCAAATTGCACCTTCTCCTCTTGAACCATGAAATTACATTTTGCAAAGAGAGGCATGTCCTCATGCTGCCAAACATACTGCATGCATTCAGTTGATATGCTGATACAGTAGAGCCTTTCTTTTCGTATGCCCATTCTTTTGCTAAGCTCTATTTTTCATGGTTGTCTTATTCCAAAGTATAAAGAAGGGGAAATACTTTAAAAAAAAGAAATACCTGAGATAACAAGATACAATATGGTCTTTTATTCTGCCAGGTCACTCAGTCAACACCTTCTATTCCTCCCTTTGCCTCTGTACCTATACATCGAACAAGTCAAAGCAAAGTTTCCGAAGTCAAGGCACAGAGAGTCATTGAAACACGTCTGGGCATTCCTGAAAGGTTTAGCTGTCTCTGCTACAACAGGATCAGGACCATGCAATTTGTGGAGCATCAATGTAAAAAAGTTACCAAGGTAACCTTTGGAAGACACAAATAACAGTGCCTGCTATAATGAAGATGCATTTCCATGGAGCATTCTTTACAGTTTTTCATCTGACATGACAAGCGTACTTCTGAGTTATTTCTAAATGAACTGACATGGCAAAGTCCATATTGAGGAAATTGTTTCTTAACAGTCTAATTTTATTCTTTTCATTAAAGAAATAATGGTGGAGATAAGGCTGATTTTGAAGTTTTGGATTCACAGTTTCACATGTTTATAATTTGTCCAGTAGTTTGAAATTTTTCATGCTTTATTTGACCCATATGCTTTTAAGTGACTTTTTTATCATTCACAGAAGTCTTTTAGGCATCTCCTGAGTTATTTAGACCCTGAACATAAATTTCTGTAGTTAAAACGTTTTGGGGATGTATATTTTCTTTTCTTGCTTGCTCGGATAACCCCAAACCAGCTTGAAACTTGGCATGTAGTTACTTTGGAACAGAATGTCATTTTCTGAGTGCTCAGAAAGAAAATTCTCTCTGAAACAGTGAAGCCCTCCACGCTGTTCCCCACATGACACGTATTTGCAAAGGAGTCCTTTAGTTTGGAGTGGCGGTCCTGGCTTCATGGGAAATAACCATGAATGGCCTTTGCTATCCTCAGAGTGAGAATCTGACTAATGGCTTTTGGAAAAATAAGTGTAGGAAGGGGTGGAGTTCTGAGAGCAGTTATGTGTCTTCCCACATTTTCTTCCTCTCTTCCCAAGCTGAGACAAATTGTTGTGGACAGACAATAGCCCTGGCTACGATTATAAAATGAAGGATATTTGGCATGAGGTAGAGGTCAGAGGCAGGCTTATGAGTGGAAGACTAAGAGCCATGAGCAGCAGATGGTGTGGGAAAGAACTTGTGGAGTCAAATCGATCTCTGTGAATTATGCGTTTGCAGTGTGAAACCCCACCCTCTCAGTCCTTCCTTTGCTTCCAGGCTCTGAGCAACTTGGAAACCAGTTCAGAAATAGAGTGCACATGTTCCCTATCCCTTCTGCCCATTCAGTCCGTCCTAATTAATTACAAGGAAGGCTACACAAACCAGTCTGAAAATGGGAGCGGAAAAATAAAGCTTTTGTTTTCCCCAGTCTCTCATTGCCGGAGACTTTCTCCCATTTCTTAGAATACCACCCAACGTTCAACTCACAAAGTAGTCCACAGTGAGCTCCCTTCAGACTTCTCTTTATATTGGCTTGCTGTGTACAAGTACTACTGTGAAAAAAAGACTAAGTGGTGAGGAATGACTGTGCAGTCTGGTGGCTGAGTCCTTCTCCCGGGAGGTAGGACCTGGACCTACCCCTGCTCCAGTCAACGTTTAGTTATTCACAGAGAATGAAAAGCATCAAAGGGAAAACCTGTCATTCTAACCCAGTCAAGCAGCTGGTGACCACATGTCGTGGATGGAGTGAGAGGGAGGCAAAAATAATACGGTTTATTGGTGTAAAACAGTGAGTTAACAAAGTTCAGTAGTAACTGCGACAATAGTTTATGAGATTCGATAGCAAGGTACACTTTGTTATTTACTGCACAGAGGACAGAGTCAGACAAGACTGTCAGAGTGACCTTCCCGTTGAGTCATGAGGTTCAGAAAAGATCCCCTTGCTTTCTAAACTCCCTCAGAGAGGAGTCTAGGTGTGGCTGGATCCAATCCTAATCCCAGACTTGGTCAACAGTTTATGTCTAAAGGATTATATATGCGCAATTAATCCTTCATGTCACTTAGCTAAGATTTCCAATTCAGCATGCTGTTAGTCACTTACTGAGAATCTGTCGTGGTAAGGAATCTCTCAACCTTGAGGAGTAACCTTGAGAGGCGTCCCTGCTCAAGGGGAGATCCTGGCGTGCAGCCCGCTGCCGTGCAGGAAGCTCAAAGGGCTCTTGGGCTGCTCACTATTTATGGGGGTAAGATGATTGGCTCATAGTCATATTTGCATACTGACCACTGTGCTTAGGTGGGCACATTCCACAATAGCCCTTGGCTATTGCATTGTTATCTGTCTCCCCCCACACCCAGTGGGTGCATCCTTCACGACCAGACACAGACCAGACGCATCTATCACCACGGCCACAGGTGGTTATCACTTGAAGGAGGTCAAAGGAGGGGGGGTCAGAGACGAGGGGGGAGCACACCGCCACACCACAGCAGTTCTTCAGTTTTTGGGAGAGGTGGATTCAGACGTCTGAGGTAGCGAAACTACCAGAGCCCTGGTCTACCCCACCTTATGTGAGTTCTCTTCAATGAACTGGGAGTAACAGCTCCCTTCCTCTGATACTTCTGTGATTTTATTTTTCCCCAACCAAACCTATCTATTAACCTTATATTTAAATTCATTTCAGTACAACTAAAATTAATTTCCCGGCTAATGGGATTTTATTTTGCTTTCTTTTCTTTTGTTCAGTTTTAGATATAAGCTTCATTATTAAAAATTTAATAATATAATTGTTCCCACTATGTTTTATTAGCAAAATTCAGGGGATTGCTTATGCTAAATTAAAGCAATTACTTCCTCTTGTCTATTACTCAGGCTGCTATCGCTGGTACAAAGAGAATTAGAAATGTATTTTCATATTCTTTCAAGCCTTGAGTAATTCCTTCCTCGACATATTTACTTTGTGCTAAGCTAATGCATCTTTGTTCTTTCTTGTCTCTTCTGCCTTCTGGTATTAGTCAGAGTGCTCTGGACTAGCCAGCCTTTCCCAGGGAAGAATGGTTCAGCTAAAGAATGCACAGTGCAATTTGTTTATTTTACCATTTGCAAATACAACTACAAAGAGCTAACGCACCCTGCAAAGAGAAAGCAGGAAAGCTTCTCAGATGGTTGGCTTGCCTGTGTTCTTTGGTTGCTTTGCTGGAGGCTGAAAATTCAGCAAAACAGATAACGAGCCCATGTTCAGAATTCCCTGTTTTGTTGGAAATTAAGCACAAGCTAAACGCAGAGTATTAATGCACGCTGAAATATTAGTATCCACTTCAGTGTCTGGCTTAAACTGTGCCTAAATCTTTAGAGCTAAGACAAATTCATCTTTTAGAACAAGAAAGCTTCTTAGCCGCCCTTCTTGTCATTATTATCTGTGTCCATAATTTGGAGAAATTTAGGGACAAGCTGGAAAAGGGGAAATGCATATGCCCTGGTTAATCTAGATTTACGGGAGCTCTTCGATATGGGTTCATATTTAATGGACTAGTTAGACTAAAGGCAACAGGGGATCCTCCTTGAACTATGGGAAAGAATAAAAATCTTGGCTACAGGACAAAACAAAATACAGATGGGAAAAATGGATTTTTGCCTAATAATGAGAAAGAGAAAGCACTCAATGATTTTCCTGTAAAGTCTATTGTTACTACCTGTCTTTTTAATAATGACTAGGTCCCAAGAGAGAAAAGTGAGCTACGGTCACTAAACTTGCATTGATCTAGAGCCCCTTGTGCTTGCAGGCAAGCAAGTGGGACAGCATAAACTGGCATTAAATCAGACCCATGAGGCAGCAGCACTTAAATCATGTTTTTATCTGTAAGCGTGGGTTTTGCATTTGACTTCAAAATGGTGCAGATACTTAAATGCCCAACTCAGCAAAATAGTTTGCCATCATCTGTTCGAAAAATAAGTGAGCCGACACGATACAGTAAAAGTACTCAAGAAATGACTGCCTGGAGTTGTACTACTGACCGATGGGCGGTAAAAATGAAATGCTTAATACATCATTAGCAAAAGCAAGATCTTTTCCACTGGTTCTTTTCCATAAGCCCTGAGCACAGAGCTCTCCACAGCAGCCCCCGGGGGATCACCTGCTGACCAGCAAACAGCCAGTTCCAGTGGCACCTTCCACCGTGCGGCGTGAATCCTCCATGAAGCTGGGGCTAGTGTCTCTGGCAGATCATCAGCCAGCTCCTGCACGATGTAGCCAGGGCAGAAACATCCTGACAATAACTCTGATCCAGCCAGATTTATCTATGGGTAGGCATGTTTTTGAGGGATGATATCGGATAACTATGAAACAGCTGTGGCACCTCCTCAGTGGCCGATGTGGTTAACTGCAGCTTCTCTTTCTAATCCACTAGATTATAGCAAACGTTGTAAAAAGGTCTAACTGCAATGTTAGAAAACTTTTTTCATTGGGAAAGATCACGTGGATTATTACCAGGTTAATTTTTGTCAAACCGTTTAAGTGGTAGACAGCATCCAAATGAAGGAGGAGCCTGAGCATCTCTGCAACGGTGCTGCCGGCGTCTTTAGCTAAAGTGGGGCTGGGACCTCAGCACCAGCAGTGCAGGAAAGGCAAGGCGATATGCCAGGTCAGAGGGAGAGAGGAAGCAAGTGGTGAGCTGCAGGCAGTGCTTCAGAAGATGAGCAGTTTGATTTGTGGGTACCAAAGGGTGGCCAGCACATGGCTAACACAGTGATTCTTCTGGGTAAAAGACAGCCAAAATTTTGGAAAATGTAACTTTCGTCCAGGATTTTGGGCCTGGCACATCTTTGTCAGTCCTTTGTGAGACAAAAACTACAGCCAAAATCACTCATGCCACGTGAGAGCAGAGCACCCAACAAGCCCAAGCCAGCTATGATGGAGGCTGTGAGGGCTGGAATCGTGTTCCCATGGCTCAATCCACTTTGGCTTGGGCAGAAGCATTGGACCATCATGGATTCTGGGCAGAAGCATCCATGAAAGGGGCCACGAGCAGCCATATCACCCAGCATGCATGTCTGAAAATGCATCGCTATGGCTGCTGTAGGAGTAAAGTGACCCAGTGTTTGAGGCAGGCCTAAACAAAAGCCAAGGAAAATAGTGGAAGCCATGGGAGGACCAGTATGACAACACTGAAGGTGCCTGCTTTATCCCATCCAAAGTCAAGAAGCGAACATCATCCCTGAACACTCTCCAGTTTCTCCTGGGTGTCTCTGGGGCTCTCATCGTTTTCAGGGCAGGAGAACAGCAATGAGGATGATGCCCAAACTGTAAGGGACAGGTCAGTGACGGTGATGTAGGAAGCCCTTGGTATTCTGCTGCTTTCAGCTGCAGGCATCTCAAGACGCCCAGGGGTCAGAACTAACAGCCACGCTAACAGCCGCAGAAGACAGCTTGACAGGCCTTTTGCTCATTTTGTCTGCTTTGGATTTTTTTCTCTTTGGTTTTGGGTTTGGTGGTGGTGGCGGTCTTTTTTTGTGCTAGATCTTGTGTGCTTTGCCGTGAGGAAGTTTCGTGTTGCCTGCTACATCCATCTTGTGCTCAGCCTGCTTGTGGGATTCAGTCCTTCACACTTCTGTGTAGTCCAGGCATGGGTGTGCAGATCTACACGTCCCTCATCTGCCCCGTTGTGCCAGCTGTGTCCCGGCACCCTCGGCAATTCATCGCACACCTCACGTGGCAGCAATTTTCAGTAACCAAATGCAGGCACAGGTATAACCACTGGTTTTTTATCGGTTAGATAGCTGGGTCTGCTTTTGTTCTCATAATTTCTTATTCAAAAAAACAATTTTCTGTGGTAAAGTGAAAATAGGAAGGCCCCATTTGTTCTCTCTGGCAAGTACTTATCAGTCCTTCTTTGATCCATACATAGTGTACTAGGGGTTGTAAAACTGAACTGAAGGTGTTCAGGATATCCCCTGACATCTCTGATGGCCCCAATCAGGTTGCTTTCTCTTGTCCCTAAGGTCAGGTACTGGTGGATGTCCTGTGCTTGAACAGTGTCAGGACATATATATTAGTCTGGATTCTCCTGGGCTTGAGTAAGATATAGTTTCACTGATTAGAATAAAAAAAGTCACCAGGAATTAAAGGACAAGTTAATGTCCTAATTAAGTCAATCACAAGGAGTTTACCCCTTCAACAAACCTATGTTTAATAGATGCCTTACTAATTAAGGGGGGAAAGGAGGAAGACAGTCAGTATACAGTCAGTAGCCCCTTTGGGGAGCCCCAGGCCAGGGTGAAACTTGTCAAAAACAGTGGGCCCAAGTCTGGGGAAAATGTGAAAATCTTCTTTGCTGATGATCTTCTTGACAGCCTGCTAGAAAAAAAGGAATAGACAAGACATCCTGCAGCCAAATATCAAGCGTATAAGATGTGTTATGCTTATTTTCCTCGCATGTGTCAGTTAAGAATGACTAAAGATGGCTGACAAACCAGAGGCCTTCAAGTCCCCAGGGGTGTAGGGGTCCTAACCCCTGGTCCAGGTCTGCTCTTGCAATGCCCAGCACCTCAGTGTCCAGGGGCCCTGGGGGTTTTTCAGGATTGTCCTTCAGCAGGCAAGGGCTGCCGTGGGAGCTTGTGACAAAACCTGCAAATCCAAAAGGGTTAGCATTGCGGGGAATCTCCTTGGTGGGCAGTGGGGGTTGAGATGAGTCTTGAGGTCTTCTCAGATTGTGAGTAACGTAGGAGGATAGCTGAGGAAGGCTGAATAATCTATGAAGTGGATCATTTCTAACAGCCTAGAAGATTGCTCTTTCCATTACTGACTTCGGAGAGACAGGATGTTGGGATTATAGAGATGCTAGCTGGAGTAAGCGGCTCGCTCCCATCCCATTTTAATGCAGTATTTGGCATCCAAAGGATGACATTTTGCACTTAGATTCCTGTGTAAACTAAATCACTTTACATGACACTGTTGTTTTTATATTTCTACTTAATTTATTTATTGAAGGCAATTGTTTATATCAGACTACTCATGCAATGTCCAAACTTCTTGGGATCATGTATACTAAGCTGTTAAGCAGAATAGCCTTGATTACTGAAAGTGGCATAGCTGTGTATCTTGTGCATATCTGAGAATACCAAGGACTAGAAAAAAGTTCCTGAGAAATTTTTATAGTACCTTTTGAAAAGGAGATGCAATAAAACTGACTTATACCTATAGAGCATCATACAGACAGAGTGTAATATGTAAGAAACGTATGGTCTACGTATAGAGTATGAACTTAGAAACGAAGACTGAAAGACATTTCACTGATCAAGTTCCAGGAAAACTAACAGACAGGAAAAGACATGGTTATTTAAAGGCTGAGAAATGAGCACAAATACTGTTAGACTCTGACTATATTTCAGTGAATAAACAAATGCAGTCCTTACTCCACAGTAACATAACACATCGTTCCAATGCTAAACACAGTCCGAGGTGAGGAAAATGCTCTACCTGATTGTTTTATGGTCATCTCCCACATTTTAACAATACATTGAAGTGAAAACTAAGTGCGGTCAAGTGAAAAAAAAGAATACACAGCCTATTTACAATTTAAAGGTGGCTATTGTTTGTCATAGTTTATTTCCAGGGAGGTGCTGAAGCCCATTCATCTCCTAGCAGGCAAGCTGAGGGTACCTCGGTCTCTCCAGCCTGCTGGGGATGCTGTGGCTCATTCTGGGCACCGCAGCCCTACCCAGCCTTCCCGGCAAGAGGCCACCACCGAACCCCCTCCTCACGCAGGGAAACAAGACCTGACAGACAACCGCAGCTTTTGCTTTCGCCCGAATTTTCCGGGACTCCTCTGCAGCGCTGTCTTTTTTTTTTTCTTGTACAGAGGTTAGTTTTTCTTATTACGGGAAAGCTCTGCATACGGTTAAGATGGATGTAATAACCTGTATGAACGTGGTCTGTCTTCACTCCAGCTTGGCGTTGCCTTGCCATAGCTGGGCTGCCATGTGTTAAGTGATGTTCTGCCCTAAGTTGGGTTGATGAGGATGATTTCAGGGTGAAGGCAGAGCACTGAGCTGCTTACCAGCTTGCATTGTATTTGTTAAATATTTACTGCCAGTATCTTATAGCCTCTCTGGAGGCAGATGATTACCTTTTTCCACCCTATTATAAAAACGGATCTCCCCTCTTCCTCAGGATGCCTTTTCTGTTTAAGCAAATTTAAATATCTGATTTTTTGTGAGGCTTGCTGTGGTTAAATCACTGCCATCTATTTCCTATTGTAATGATGTCAGCTGAGTTTGGGAAGCTAATAAAACTTCCTGTGACACACTGATTAGCCTCTTAATTAACAGGGCTGAATACAGCCAAAATACAGTTTCCAAAATATTCAGCCTCAGCCCAACACAGTTCTGTGTTGCTTCAGGTGTCATTTAAGCATGCAATAAAATTCACACAAACTCTGATTCTCTTCGCAGTTAATGTTGTTATAAATAGGACAGCATTCTTCAAATAGACGATTTCTGGTGCAAATGATTTGCAAAGGCGTCCTTGGGTTTTGTGGAGGCAGATGTAAACATTCTTCCTGATATTTGGCTGCTTCTATTAAAGAGCCAAGTAAGGGAATGAACGGCACTTCATATTTTAACAGCAGGAAAACAGTCTCCTAGGATGTGCCCTTGTCATATTTCCAGGTGCACCTCTGGTACTGCTGAGAACCTCTGGACCTCTTGGTGGATGAACCTTTTGAGAAACTCTACTGCAGAGATTGCGCAAACACGTTACAGCACCAGTGTTTGGATCCCACCGCACAGAAAACTTCATCTTTTTTAGTATTTCCAGCTGAGAGTGCAAAGATATCCTTCCAGCCTGGAATGATTTCTGGGGTATTAGCTAAACATTGCCAGGTTTATGGCCAAATTGAAATGTGGAAATCATGGATTAATGCCCTTTTTGTGCAACTTCTCAGCTAATCGCTTAATTCTGAGCACACGAGGGGTTCCCCTGGCTACGCGTGTGTTTTCAGAGGAGACTTCAGCTGCATGACTGTGCTTGTGAGATGATTGAAACTTTCTATGAAAGAGCTTGTTTTATTAGGTGCTTAGGCTGTGGTTTGACAAGATGATTTAGGGTGTCTCATACCATATCTAACAGGCGCGGATTGCAAAGTGCTGGACAAACTCACTCTGCTGGTTCATACCGGTTCACAAAATGTCGGTAGGAGGTGTGTCTGGTCCTAGAGACTTGCTTAGTCTGTCTGAATTGTTATTATATAAGGTATATGTAAGGTATTATATAAAGTATTATAACACCTTATTTTGGCTGAGGTATTGTTTGTCCTCCTGCAGCTGGCATAAACCCAACATATATAACATATTTTGCACTCTGATTCAGCATACTGCAGAGGTGTTCACATCTGGTATCATCAAATTTGCGCTGCCAGGTGATTCAATCGCGCAGTTTCTGTGTCCATTGCCATGACTTCTGTCACTTCTTACAGGAGAACCTAATCCGAAAATCGGCAAAACTCCCTCTGAAGTCAGGGGGCTTTGGATCAAGTCAGTCTTTCATTTGCTTTGCTCCCCCCAGGTTGAAGCGGAATGGGTAACTCAATTGGTTTTAAGAGAGTGCTTCATTTCTTAAGAGAATGGCTTTGACTTAATCTCGTTCAGTAAAATGTTGTGAAAGTGACTTACCCACAAATAAGGAGCAGTACATTAGCTTTTAAGAAAAAGCTTTTTATGTATAACAGGGCCACATCTCAACTAATCCTTAAACTGATATATCTGTGGTATTTTGGGGAAAGAAATCTTCAGTGTAGTTATTGGTTTGTTCGTGTATTATTAGCCCTGGGGACAACAGGGAAGGAATGTGTGATGTCATGCGATGCGATGTGATGTGATACCTGTCATGAGATCACCCCCTGGCTCAAAGACGACCTCAGCCTAAAGCAGAGAGCTGAGGCGTCTGACAGTGGTATCTGCTTAAGATACAGAAATTAGACGTAGTTTGGGATTACAAAGGCATTAAAATATGGGAGTGTTTCGATCTGGGTTTAGTTTTCGCCTGGCCTGATTACAATGCTCTGTTAGCACAGTCTGCTGCTGGTTTCTTTTTCCTAGTAGCAGATCTGAACGCACCCCTAATTCTCTTGACAACGATCCCGTTCCCAGAGTCATACCCATGATGAGGCTCGTGACTGAAGGAAAAACCCAAAAGCTGCTCACAAAGCTGGGTCTCAGACCTGTAGTTTGAATTCCTGAGGTATGTTTCTCTACATCGTCTTTCAAAAGGTGTGCACCTGCCAGGCCGAGTGGGGCCGGCCTTATCAAGATGGTCATGGAGGCCAGGAGGTTTCACATCACTGGTGAAACCGCATTACCTCATCTTTCCAGATAATCATTCACCTGCTTGCACACGTGCTTCTGGCTACAGACTCACAGAGTGAGACATGCCAAAGTCGCGAAAAAAAGGCTATAGGTTGCCGTGGGAATGGTTAATGTCGGAAAAAAACAGTCAGCAGCTGTCTGCGACATTTCATATGGGGTTAGCAGTCTAGATTGCAGAGGGCATGGCTTGTTGTTTAGGTTGGGTTTTTCCTGTCCTATAACTGCTCCTGTAATGAGGCCACAGCGCGTACTGGGAATCCTACGTGCCAGAGCATGCAATGTAGCAACTAAGCAGGAGCTATCATTGCTGTGTGGTGGCAGGAGGACTGGTTATGTCAGTCAAGTTAACTCGAAGATATTGTTTTTTCTCGCTGCACAGGCTGTGCTACAACAGCACAGAACTACTTGGGGTTCAGCATTTGCTCAAGCCAGTCTTAGGCAGTGGTTTTATTACACTGCGCAAGCCGAACATGCGTTTTTGCGGCGACCGGTAGCATTTGGGAGCAGCCTTGAGAGCAACAGCAAGATAGCGCGTTTCTCTTGGGGAGAGAAGCCACAGCTAATTGCCTTTCAGGCATGAGAAACAAAAAAGCCTGCTCTCGGAGGAAGGGGAATTACAGCTTGCTGAACAGAAGTTACACCGTCTGAGCAAAAGCAATGGGTTCGAAAGAGTTTCTAGTTTCATTTCTTGAGCATAGGGGCCAGGGAGCCAGAGAGCTCAAGGCTGGGAAGGGGAAAAATTAAGCCCGTTTAGGTAGTATTACAGGCATATGGGATGCACTGAAAAAGGAGATTATTGAATGATGGAGCTACTGAGTAACAAAAAAATTGGCTGCAAAATTGAGGATCATTTGCTTTACCTGTCCTCCTTACTCCCACGGTGTACTGCCTTACCTTTGAGATTTTTGTGAGGCCAAGATTATTTCCACCTTTTCTTTGCTGATTAGGGCCTTGGCGTGCCTTAAAGATCGATTTATTTATTTATTGCAGAAACAACGTCCTGTTTTTAACCCAGTCCCCAGCTGCTGAGTGAGAAGGAAAACAAAACCACGGCAGAAGCGGGAAGGAGTCCCCTACTTTGAGGGCTGAGTTTGGAGAGGGGCTCTGGAGCAGAGCGGAGGTGGGCAGCAGGGATGCCGGCGGGGGGCTGGGGTGGGGACCCGGGGAGCGACCACAGCGGGGGCAAGCATGAGGACCAACCAAGAGTGAGAGGGACATTTGTGGCACTCAAAGGTGTGGTGAGGAGAGAGCAGGTGGGAGGAGATGCAGGGCCAGGGGCAAAGGGGAGGCTTTGGGCTGCTCAAGGGGGACGGGGTGGGTGCGGAGAGGCTCTGGCGTGCAGCATGAGGAGACAGTCGTGGGAAATCGGGTGCATGGCGAAGGCCCCAGCCATCAGGCGGGGTTGGGGGGGGAAGTTCACAGGGGTGTTTTTGATCTGACTCAGAATAAAAAGAATTTTTAGAAATTAGAGCAAGGATAAACAACAGAGGAGGAGAGAAACAAAGAGTGTAGGGACTATATGTAAATAATAGAAAGCTCAGAAGAAACTTTAGAAGAGGCATACTTCAGATTTCATAGATAAGCCTGCATCGTAGGCTTGTATTGACAAGGAGCAAATGGTGTCCTTGAAAAGTGCCTTCTCAAGTGATGTCTCTTCCCTATCAGTAAGAAATAGGGTTAGGTCTAGTAACTGCCTCTGACTTTCTCTAAAAATATTTTGGTTAATCTGAAAAAAAAAAAAAAAGAGGTTTTTTTCAGAAGAAAAAAAAGTCAGCTCAAACAGACTGAGTACTTTTTGTTTTAATCTTTTGTTTAAGGAGCTGAAAAATCAGCCTGAGCAGTTGCAGGTACTTTGCAAGCTGCGGAGGTTCGCCCCTCCCCAGGGCACACTAAACCCCATCTCTTTGCACAGGGCAGAGTGGGAGTTTGCACAGCATTACTGACTGGCGCTGCGTTTCCAGCGCTGCACCGTAACTCACTGAGGCGATTTGGAAAGGCGCCTTATTTGCATTGCTCAGCTAAGGGTTCGTTCAGCACGTCCCAGAGAGAATGACAAAGCAGCTCCTCACCCGTGGGCTGCTGCCGCCAAGCTGATCCCGAGGACTGCTCTGAATTACGCTGCTTTGCAGCAGGGACCCTGATGCCAAGAGCAGGCATATTTCAGCGGTGCACTAACCGTGACCTCTTGCTTTCAGCAGGCACGTCTCTTGAGGCTGGCAGGAGGCCAGGCGAGCGCCGTATAGGGCCAGCTTTGCTGACTCACGTTAGCCATACATCCTCCCGCACCGGTGAAATCCTCCGCTGACCTGTGGGCAACACAAAGGAGGATGGATCCATCCCCACCGCTCTAACTCAGAACTCCTCAGCCTGGTTTTTATGATGCTATGCCTAGACTTTACCAGTTATTGGTGAGCTGCAGGGTGGGTGCATGTGGTTAAAACCAAACAGCAGAGCCTCCACATTTGTAAGTTTTCAACTTGAAAGCAAAACGAGTATCTAAATGTAATGGAAAGAAAAAATTAGAATTAACAATATATCAAATTAACCATTTCAGTATATTGTCCATTGGTTGGCCAGGGCTCACTGCAGTATTCCTGTTTACACTGAAAACACAAATGTTAGCTGGAGGTGAGCATGCAGGCAGTTAATGGAAAAAAATGGATGGACTCTGCATGCCCTCTCTTGATTTAAGATACCAAACTACTGCACATGCATGTGAAGAAGTACGCTTGAATTCTACTTTGGGCAGCCACTAACTCATCATTTCCATTCCAAATGTTTATTTATTTTGTTTATCTCATCTCCTCCCATCTTTTTCCCAGAACACATGGTTGTCCTCAGAACGAATTCTCCCCCTTAAAGCTCGGCAATGTGTTAGAACTCATTTCTCCAGCCAGGACAGTCTGTGTAATCATTGCTGTGTTATGAAAACATACCATCTACTAAAAGTTGGTAAAAATCAAAGTACTTATTTGTTATTTGCTCTGTAGTCTGCTGGGAGATCTAAAAGCAATAAATGAAGAGACTGTCAGTGCCCCAGGAGGATAATGAGAACTTTTATTGCCCAGGAAAGAGAAGTTTGTATTAAAGCTTAGTGGATACCCATCCTGTGCATGTGAAGATGCATCCTGTATTAAAACATGACAAATATTTTTCTGATGGTGGGAAATTTTCGTGGGATACAAGAACGATGTGCACCAAGAGAGCAATCAAAAGACACTGTGTCTTACCAGCTGCTAGTGATCTGGTTTTCTGTCCTCACTCCACTTACCTAGGCTGGTCCAACAAGAGGTGCCTTGAATGCAAGTAACGAGCTCCAGTTAGTGGATGCAGCACATCCACAGCTACTAGTGCCATACCCGAGGTGGCCAGCCTCCTGACAGAAGATTCCCTCTCTGCTTGAGGGCCGGGAAAATTCTGACAGCTCCAAGAGACATTTCTGAATTGCAAATGTGGCTTTGAATAAAGCAGACATGAGGCCAGTTATTTATTTATTTGTGCTTAGGCCATTGGCATTCATTTAAGACTTGAAAATAAAATCTGCTTTGTATTTACGTATGTGTTTATGTATTTATATAAGCTTAGCTTTGTATTTTGGGGGAAGAGGAATAAAGGTATCTAGGCAAAATACTTGGGCCTCCTGTACAGCTGCTGACAGCATTACAGGCAGGTCTGATCATGGCTGCAGTTCGGGACGGTGTGACTTGGATCCAGTGCTCTCCTATGCTCAGGTGTGACTTGAATCCAGTGCTCTCCTATGCTTAGGCTGCTTTGTGGGTGAAGCCTCGGCTCTGTAGCTCATGCTGCAGGGGTGGACATCCGCCTTGCCCAAAAGCGAGGGATGAGCAGCAGTTCCCCTGCTTGGCATTTCTGCCTCGCCAGAGGCACTGTTTGTAGCAAGCCGTGCGGCACCGCACGGAGACCTGGACACACCAGGCCTACGTCACCGGGATGCTGCCACAGTTCGGTGGTACCTAACGCCCGGATCAGCTCTCCCACCCCTGCACCCAGTACCTCCCTTCCCCTGTAGCAACAGCGGAGCTGCAGGGAGCCCGCCACACCAGTGCCACAGTTGGGCACGCGTGCCATGGGTTCAGCTTTCTCTCCTTGGCTTCTCCTCTGCAGCTCTGGGGATTTTTCAGGTGTTTCTTTTTTGTATCGGTAGTGGGAAGGCTTACTGATATCCCACTTAAAAGCCTGGGTGAGAGAAATTCAGTGCAGCATTACAGAGGCACAGTACAGCCTAGCCACACCAAACACCTCTCGAGAGGCAGCGCGTTGCAATCGTGGGACAGTTGGTGCCAGGTATGTCTCGGGAAGAGCCAGGACAGTGTCCGAAAGAAAAACCCCACCATCTGGAATCACTTGTATGAGAGCTCAATGTTTCTAAATCCCTAAGCGCTAGATCCTACAGTCCACACACAGCCAAAAATACGATTAACATTAACAGGGGAAATGGATGCAAACAATCTTGAAACAAGAGTTTCTTCCTGTTAAATACAGATTAAATTCCAAGTTTAAAGTGGTAATCAAGCTTTTAAATTGCTCCTTTCAGCTGTGGTTTTGTAAGCAGTAGAAAATAACTGCACAGGCATTGGTTAATTTAGAAAAGTCTAAGCTGAAGGGAGATATTGCAAAATGTTAGGAATAATAAAACAGAGCCATTTTAACATTGTGCCAGAAAAACTCCTAGTTAACAAAAAAAGTCTGGCTCCAAGCCTGACCACCAAAATAGAAACTAAAGATAGCACTACAAATATAGTCTCAGAAATTGGTTCACATCAGTTTGGTTATCCTCTAAATAAAAAAAAAAAAAGAGAGAGAAATTATTTAAAATTTCTGATTTAATAGTGCTTTGAAAAATCCCACTCATATTGTAGGCCATCTCCATTAATGTAAAAGCCAAGACTCATTTTTCTGTGTTAGCGCACACACCTTCATGCATTAACAAGTAGCATGGCAAAACGATTATAACGTCCTGCCAAGGATTTGCAGTAAAGAGAAAGAAATTTCTGTGCAAATTCCTAGATTAATCCATGGAGTAAAATTAATTTGTGGAGTAAAAAGGAGCAAAACTATCTTAAAAGAACTGAGATGGGTTTTCAGTACCTTTTCTGTTTTATAAGAATTGCTGTTTTCCAGAGAGAGAAAAAAACCCCAAACCAAACAATTTTTCTGACTCTGAAACTTGTTAAAATAACATCTTTAACAATGAAAACACTCGATTGTGAATACTTTTATAGATAAGTGTAATAATAAATAAATGTACACAGGTGTGTTGCTGAACATAAGGAGCCCATCTGTTGAGAAAAACTGGAGTAATTTTTATACAAAATAGGTTTAGAGATCTTTTTTTGGCATAATGCTGAATCTAAGGTCAGATGGCTAAGCTTTGTCTCAGAAACACGGGAAGTAGAAGCTTGTACCGTAAAGAACAGCACAGTGTCTCAGGGGACAGGAGACCCGACAGGAACAAACTAAACTCAAGGACATGGAAGCTGAGCTTCTCATACCTGCTACCTAGCAGAGGTATTTAGAGATGTTGAAAGCACCTGCATCCAGAAGAAATTAGAAGGAATGCTGGGATATTATAAAATTATACAGGCTGGATAGTCCATCTTTAAAGGAAATGCTGAGAAATTGCAGAGGGCCCTGGCAACCGTCAGACTACGCAGAACAACAGTAGGTAAAATCCAGCATATACAAAAGTGAAGTAGCACATGCAGAAGGTAAACCATGAGTATATCTCGGAGGGCTCTTAACAGTTTCTACTCGGGGCATGACCACTGACACTCACCCTGGGAACTCCTATTCAAAAAAAAAAAGAAAAGTAATTCCAGGACAGAGGCTGGAGTGGAAACCACAGTAGGAAGTATCACAGTGAAGAAATACTCACATTCCACGCTCAGCAATTTGGCCCATACAATGCATCTTCATCATTTCTGACCCATCTCTCCGTATCGACTGTCTTCGGCATGACACACAGCGAAGTGTGACAGACTTTGCTCTTTCCTTACTGCTTCAAAAAGGCTTCCCAGTAAAGAGCATTTCCTGTAGTTTACTGTTGACCATGTTTTCTCCGGCCTCCTGTAGCTCTGTAGTGACAACTTCTGACGCTTAACACAAATTTTTAAAACTCAGCTTTTCTAGACATCAACTAAATTCCTGCTTCTGCCATCAGCTCCCGGAGCAAGATGAGCTCAGGCACTCGCGGTAAAGCCCCGGCACAGCGACACTTAATTTTCCTTATTGTTCCCACCAGCCCTCAGCCAGAGTTCACCCCATCTCTCTCCAAGCAGCACTAACAACTGTTCCAGCACTACTTCTGAACTCCCAGCCCCAGTGCCAAGGAGTGAACTCACCCTTTCCTCCTGCCAAAGCCTCTATGGCAGGCACGGCAGAGAGGCAAGGAGGAAAAGCAGGGAACCTGTAGCCATCCCCAAACTTTGTCCCTTTTCTGGAGTCTCGTGTAGCTACTAGTGTGTGGTGCGTGCACAGGGGTGTTTCCTACTTCCCCCCAAATCCTTAAAACAGGTATCACAGATGAAGGTCATTAACTAAATGTTAAGACAACTCTTCCATCCTTAACTATCTCAGAGGGTTCACTCTTCTACACTGGCCCGCCTGCTGGCTCTTTAACTCTGGTCCTCTCTATTTTCAACAGAGAGGAGGATCGGGTAAATGGCCCTCTACAGTTTCCTAAATAACTCCAGCCTTCACCGTGATGTCTGAAATTGCTCTCCTTTTCACAATGGCATTTCTCCCACAGGCAGGGGAGGGAGGGAACCAAATCAGAAGAGCAGATCCTTCGCTTGTTGTTTATAAAGTGATTAGTCAGTAACACCACTGCAAACCCATGGTGGAACTTCACAGGCATGAGCAAACTAACAGATGAAGCTACCTAGAGCTAACACTTCACAGCTTTCAGGTTCTTGCTTGACCAGGCCCTGCATTTGCAACACACTTTTTAAAACGGTCACTATATCAAACAGGCAACATCCCCATCTCAAGAAAGTCACTTCTGCATTTTGAAAGAGAGGTAAAACATGTTTTACTTTCTTGTGGCTTGCCAGGCTAAGCCACAGAGTCAGCTGTCTCACCAGGATGTGTTTTGTCAAATAATTTTCTCCTCCTACCACAGCCAAACCATCCCATGCCCCTGCCACTCTGCAGAGATGCACAGGACCTGCTGTCATCCACTGCTAGGCAACACACGCTATAGCAATAAGCGGGTTTCCCTTTTCTGGTCCTCCACCACTGTGAGAGATGAACCAAGCTATAACCGACATTTCCCAGACACAGGAAAGCTTAGCAGCATTCGTTGCACTTTTGTTACACTCGCGAGGAAACATCTCTGCCAGCCCTCCTCCCCTCTTCCTTGGTTCTAGCGGTTCCCTCTCACAGCAGCTTCACAGAACAAGGTGTCAAGACTGAAGCTGCAGGAACACCAGCAAAGCACAAAAAGGAAGAGTTGCCTCATTTCCACGCGCTGCAGGAGCTGCTCATACAGAGACTGTGAGCTGGAGAGATCAAGAGAAGCAAAAAGGTACCGCGTATCTCAGAGCCCACCAGCTCTGGTGTTGTGAAGCAGCAGGGAGCCAGGTGACCCAAGGTCTTGTCCTCAGCTTCACCACTTTGGAAACAGCTCCACATTAACAGCTTCCTCATACAAGGGGCGGGTAAGGATACGCTTATCCATTCGTCTCCCTTCTGAGATTACTTACACCTCTGTGCAGTATGGGGCCACAAGCAACTTGTGCTGCTCTCAACAGTGTTGTAACATGCTAAAAGTTTGTGTTTTCAATGTTTTGAGCACTGACAAAAAACCCCCAAAACAACCCAGAGTTCTTAAATGCTTGTTAACAAAGCCACCAAACATTTTAAGTAATCTTAACACACTAGCAAATCATATTGTTCTCTACTTCATTTGTATTGAAAGATTCAATTTTATTGCTTTTCGTTTGCATGCAATCAAAATGTTTTAAAATACCAAAATGCATGTTTTAGGAAATGGTGCATACCAGACACTACCCACTCTCCTCTCAAAAAGCATTCGCAACTGTAGCTGATGTGTTGTTACCATTTGTTGCACATTCCAGTTATACAATGAAAGTCCTTTATGTGTCTTTTTTTTTTTTTTTTTTTTTTTTTAAAAAGCACACTGAGGCACAAGCTCACTGATCCATCAAGCTCCCTCCTTGAGCTGCCCAGCTCCAGAACCAGTTCTGTGAAGTGCCCTCATGCTTGGTGGGTCAGCCAACGAAGCATTGATACCAGTAACAACATGCACATTCACTTTCTGGTACCAAACCTCACGGAGATACTCTACCCATTGCTTTTTCACTGGCTGATACTGCATTAAGCGGTGTAGCTGAATCTCTGGTGAGGCCACACCTCGAATACTGTGTTCAGTTTTGGGGTCCTCACCACAAGAAGGACATTGAGGTGCTGGAGCGTGTCCAGAGAAGGGTAGCAAAGCTGGTGAGGGGTCTGGAGCACAAGTCTGATGAGGAGTGGCTGAGGGAACTGGGGTGATTCAGCCTGGAGAACAGGAGGCTGAGGGGAGACCTTATCCCTCTTTACAACTGCCTGACAGGAGGCTGTAGTGAGGTGGGGGTCTGTCTCTTCTCCCAGGTAACATGCGATAGGACGTGGGGAAATGGCCTCAAGTTGCGCCAGGGGAGGTTTAGATTGGAGGTTAGGAAAAATGTCTTCACAGAAAGGGTTGTCAAGCATTGGAACAGGCTGCCCGGGGAAGTGGTTGAGTCCCCAGTCCCTGGTGGTATTTAAAAGATGGGTACATGTGGGGCTTAGGGCCATGGTTTAGTGGTGGACTTGGCAGTGCTGGGTTAATGGTTGGACTTGATGATCTTAAAGGTCTTTTCCAACCTAAACCCCGCTGATGCAAGTACAGATACAATGCTCATATTACATGGTTCAAAAAATAAAAAAACCTGAAAACTCAGTGTGATCTGAGTTTTAGACTTTGCATAGTACCAAAAAAACTAAGCTAAACAGTGACTGAGTTTTGTGGAAAGGATTTTATGGACACAAATGTTTGCAATTAAAAAATTCAAAGAAAACAGTTTTTGTTTGGATCTAAACATTCCCCTGCTGCCCTGGAAATACTAACACAGCAACACTGCACTGAGACATTGGGAAGAAGAAAGTGTTCTTTAAAGTAAAGAAAGAGCAACAACCACCAAAAAAGGTAAAAGTACTTCTTGAAATATTTTGAGTTTACAAATGTGTAAGATACTGTAAACATGTTCCTGCTTTTTAAATCTCAGCTGCTGTTCAGGCAATTGCCCAGTAAACTGCCAAACTGCAAAGATGCCAACTGGTTTCGATGAGAATTCCCAGGGAAAAAAAAAAAAAGAGTGCTAGACCCAGAAGATTATATAGATAAAAATTTATCTGCTGTATTGGGCTGGACTAATGAATGCTGAACTTCGTGATAGGGTACAAGTCAAACCTGAGTGGCAAAACAAGAGGGGAAAAGTAAGGTCTTTCTTTATAGAAAGAACTGCCAAAAGCACTCCCACAGACATTATCAATTGTTGCAGTCCCTGTTAAGCACATGACCTAAAAAAAAGTCTGATAACTTCACTAGGCAACATTTCCACAAACATCTAGGCTGTTAGCACTGACTCACATCCCTCTTCTCAATGGTTACAACAGTCTTGGGCTTTGATTTTGCCATGGGAGCAGACAGAAACACCTGTTGCGAACACCACCGGCTTCTCAAAAACACACAGGCAGCCGAGGAGTCTCCCACATGCACTCCATCCAGCCACACTTGACAGATACTCAATTTCTTCATG
>NW_009260775.1:1122315-1123246 GCF_000687185.1 Egretta garzetta
CACCCGCTGATGCAAGTACAGATACAATGCTCATATTACATGGTTCAAAAAATAAAAAAACCTGAAAACTCAGTGTGATCTGAGTTTTAGACTTTGCATAGTACCAAAAAAACTAAGCTAAACAGTGACTGAGTTTTGTGGAAAGGATTTTATGGACACAAATGTTTGCAATTAAAAAATTCAAAGAAAACAGTTTTTGTTTGGATCTAAACATTCCCCTGCTGCCCTGGAAATACTAACACAGCAACACTGCACTGAGACATTGGGAAGAAGAAAGTGTTCTTTAAAGTAAAGAAAGAGCAACAACCACCAAAAAAGGTAAAAGTACTTCTTGAAATATTTTGAGTTTACAAATGTGTAAGATACTGTAAACATGTTCCTGCTTTTTAAATCTCAGCTGCTGTTCAGGCAATTGCCCAGTAAACTGCCAAACTGCAAAGATGCCAACTGGTTTCGATGAGAATTCCCAGGGAAAAAAAAAAAAAGAGTGCTAGACCCAGAAGATTATATAGATAAAAATTTATCTGCTGTATTGGGCTGGACTAATGAATGCTGAACTTCGTGATAGGGTACAAGTCAAACCTGAGTGGCAAAACAAGAGGGGAAAAGTAAGGTCTTTCTTTATAGAAAGAACTGCCAAAAGCACTCCCACAGACATTATCAATTGTTGCAGTCCCTGTTAAGCACATGACCTAAAAAAAAGTCTGATAACTTCACTAGGCAACATTTCCACAAACATCTAGGCTGTTAGCACTGACTCACATCCCTCTTCTCAATGGTTACAACAGTCTTGGGCTTTGATTTTGCCATGGGAGCAGACAGAAACACCTGTTGCGAACACCACCGGCTTCTCAAAAACACACAGGCAGCCGAGGAGTCTCCCACATGCACTCCATCCAGCCACACTTGACAGATACTCAATTTCTTCATG
>NW_009260775.1:1123299-1129392 GCF_000687185.1 Egretta garzetta
GGTCAGGCGCTGCCTGGTCCCACGGCTGGCCCTCAGGACACGCTTGCTGTGTTCACCAGGTTTTATAAAGAAGAAAACAATAGTTGGTGAGATGATGGGAGAAAAAGGAAGATGGGAGAACCAATGGTTTAAGCTTAAATTGGAAGTCACATTGAGTAACTGACAGGATCTCATCAAGAGCTCAGAAGTTATAATCTTGCTCAACGGCAGATGCGACAGGCTGCCCCCATGCAAAATGTTCTGCTGTCATCTAACCTTTAAAGACACATCATTACACTAGTAAGGCCGGAGAAGTAGCAACACTGTCGCATTTTTCTACTGTTCCAAATATCTCAGTATCTCAGACCTAACTGCAGCACACTGGTGGAAGCTGGAAATCCCATTGATTTGGCTCTATCTTTGCTGTAGCACAACTCTAAACTCCCAAGCCGTGTCAGCTTGCTCAGGGACGTATGTAATTTACCTTCATCCCTTTCTAAGATGCAACACATTTTGTGCTGTTAAGAGTCACATCGCACTGGTTTTAATTTGCTCTTTGTAATAACAGTGCATATCAATCCAGGACACGAAAAAGCACACCTGTGAAAACAAATCCTCTCTTTCCAGAAATCCCCTAACAATAAACGGGTCTGAAATTACCCCCTAAAAGTACGTGCTACTTAATGCTAGTCAACTGTCAGAAAACTATTTTTCCATAAGATGCCGGTCCTTCCAAGCAAATAAATTCCCATATATTTTACAAGTATTCCCAACTGGCAGTTCCATCAGTCTCGGTGAAAAGCTTTGCTGCAACTTCGTACAAATGCTCGAGATTTTTTGAGAAAAGCATAAGCAACTGCAGCAATGCTGAAAAGAGGACACCCCTCCCCCATGCTAAATAATAGGACTTATAGAAATAGTAAAAAAAAAAAAAAAAATTTCCTGTGTATTGCTGATTTCCGCTGCAGATCACAACAGAATCATGGTCCATTTCCACATCAAGCCTCTCACCGACCACATGCTCTGTCTTCATGCATCGCTTAGTTAAAAGGTTATGCTCAATGTCCGCTTTCAGACAGCAGGCATCTTCAGCATCTCCGTGCTGCCTGCCCTACCATGCAAATGACAGCAAGTTTAGCTTATAATCACCGAAAGAAATCCACTCATAAATCAGAGATGAATAGAGGGTATGCAATTCTGTACCACCCTTTCAACACAGCCACCATGCTGACTCAACAAGGACATCAGAAGCTGTAAAGGTAAGACTGACCCAGTGCCAACGGCATATGCAAACCCAGGCAGTAACAGCTAGAATTTGAAGGAACCCATTGAAGCCCAACACTTTTAATGATGTAACTAATGGACAAGGAAATTCCATGCAGGAGCTTACAGCACAGCACTGAGGGGGAAAGCACATGTGCAACAATCAACCCCAAAGCAAGGCTGTACAAGTACCACCGTGAAATGACTGGGTGGCTCAAAGGCAGTGATGAAGGCTGAGCTTATGAAGAACTAAAAAAAAAAAAAAAAAAAAAAAAAAAAATAAAGTGCGGGTGGTGGTGCTAAGTCCCACATGTCTTAAAACACCTCTGCTAATAATTTGAAAGGGAAGTTGCTTTATGAAAGCAGGCAGCAATTTTAAAGCAGCCACTGACGCTGGAGAGCAAGGCAGAGCCTTGGCAATTGTCTACTGCACACACAGCCAGGGTGGTCCAACCCGGCACCAGTGGCAACCAGGAAACTGGGAGGCGACAGAGTGCCAGGAAGGACACCAGACTGTATGAAGACTGGAGAGAGTAACAAAGAAACCCAACAAATTCTTGGCAGAAGGACTCGGCGAAGAACGTTAGGAAGTGTTTCAGACTCCAGCTGGGTACACTGCTCCCAAATAGGACAAGAAAAACAAAACTGCCGCTGCTTTGCTGCCCTGAGTCAGTAGGTTAAGACCCGCACTTGTGCAACTCATCAGCAGGACTGAGGAGACCAACGTCTGCCCATCCTTCCCTGCTCCACATCCCCCCCTTCCCACACCTCCTCCCAAACCCTGCTGCTATTGCAGCACTTCCTCAGGGGGAGATGCCTGCAGTGGTTTCATGTATAGCAACAATGGTGAAGAGACACAGCATGGACCAAGTGAGTAACCGAGTTCCTATTTCTTAAGAAAACAGGACCATGGAAAAGTGGCATGAGTGTTCTGATCATTGAACTTAAGCCCCTTCTCAAAAAGTAAAGGTATTTTTATAACTTGCAATTCCATCTGTAAAAGTGCTCTGTATTCTATGCTGTTGAACGCAGGTATCTCAACATTCACTGGATCAGAGTCCCAGTTTGGAGGCCATTAGAATACAGCCGATTTCAATACAGCGGCTATTTCATTTTCAGATAGATCAAGGCCTGATACCTATCGTCGTCTCAACAACCATCAAAGGTGAGTAAGCTATGACAACTACAGTTACATTATCAAGCCTCTATGCAAAATATTGAAAGCAAATTTTAAAGGGTGGTTTGTTTTCTCTCAGTAGTTGACTCTGTTGCACTTTCATAACCGAAAACCAGAAATTTTGTAAAAGGTCAGGTGATGGAAAAAAATGATTACAAAAGGGGAAGTGGCACTATAAGAACAAGCGAGAGGAAAAAAAAGGCTGAGATTAGGGACAGCATTTATATATAAAAATTTATTAAGGTGAAGTCACAAACAGTTTAATAACAATTTACAAACACTTCATGTTATGCATATTATTGAAACCATCAAGAAAGGTAAAGGAGAGCAGATAATGGCAGCTTTTTCCTGAAACAACTAAAGGCATACCTTTACCATCATGCGCGTTACCGGGTCATAGTATTACCTTGATCATACTCCCTAGTATGCAAGGGAAGAGGAAAAGAAAACAAAATCCTGAGATGTAGAACGATTAAACTGTGAACCAGTGAATACAATTTTCATGAACACCAGACTACAAAGGTCTAGTCTGATGCTCAGAATCTTAAGTGTTCTACGAGAATAAAAAGAAAATAATTTAGGTCAATTATTGTATTTGATCAAGAATTTTGTAATGCACAACTGGGCTATAACTGATTTCTGGCAATGACAGTAACAGTTAACGCATTTTTCAGGGAAGAATGGAGAGGCACTATTGAGCCTCACAGAGCAATTCTGTTGACAACCTGAGTTATTATACCAAGTGTATGATACTGTTTCAAGTCAAATACACATTTATGTTGCAGATACTCTCAATGAAATGGTAAAAGTAACAGCTGTAACAAGACAAGTTATGATTTATTTTTTTTTTAAAACAAATATAGTACATAGGTTTTTGAAGTGTCCGGTTGTGATCTGCAAAGATCCAGGATTGCACACAAGTTTGCTCAAATGAGAAAGGTTAATCTGCGCATTAAATTGGCTTATACTTTCAAAGAAGTATTTTAGGGCAGGGTTCTCCTCCGGGAGACTGTTCCTGACCTCATTCAACCAATGTTCAATTTATTCACCTTCCTGAATCTTTGCCCTCTTTGGATAGTCTGTGACAAGTGCTGCGCTGCAGGAATTCCTGTTTTCCAGCAAACTGGCTTGCTCTGCAGGTTTGTAGTCCATTGTTACAATTGCTGATTGGGTAAAATGAATTTCCTATGTCTTCTCTAGCACAGCTTGCAACGCAACAGAAGCAGAGGTAAAAGAATGCACTAGAATACCAGAGCTCCACTTAAACACCAACGGAGTCAGGCTGTTGGCACCAATAAGAAATTCTGTATTTAACAAATCTGCAAGTATTCAAAATCCAAAGTTAGTCAGTTTTATATATAAACTCACCCACTTAGTCTGACTGCCATCCCCAATGGCCTTCTGTTTTCATGGAGTCTGGAAAAAAAAAAAAATTGAGAATTGTCTGAAGTTAACGCAAACATAAATCGAATCAGTCTCAGCTATCCTACACGCGCACCAATTGTCGCACTCAAACTAAAACTAGGGGTTCTCACTTTGTTCTTTCTGTTTAAAGCAAAGTTACAGCTCTCCATCGGCGCCTTAGAAAGGGCAGCTAGCTTCAAACATGACACTTTGCTCTCCTTGACTTTGTTTTTACTGGCTAACCTTCTGTGGAACTGCAGGACCAGAGATAACAGGCACTACATCAAGCTGAAATTTAAGGAGCCTTCAACTGAAAGGGGAAATGAAATCCAGTCAGGCTGCCTAACGAAATCCCTCAAAATTATGAAAACAAAATCAGTTCAAACAAACAATCTGGACAAAAAGGGTCTCTGTGAAACACCTCCTCTTCCTCTTGACAGCATGAATGTGGAAAAACCTAGGTTCTGGCCAAAGCCATAAGACCATAAAAGGCTATTTTCTCCCATTTTAATTCTCCAATTCTTTTGCCCAAATGTGAAGTCACGTCCTATTTCTCTGAACTAGTTTTACACAATATAATCAGAGCATAGGAGAAGTTAGGGAAGCGCGGGGGAAACCCACAGGTCACCTCCGAGAGAGCAACATTTCCTTGCTCTATCTTGGGCCTCATCTACACTTAAGAGCTGCTCAAACCCTTATTTCAGTTAAGGACTTTCTCTTTTACACAGCTGTAAGAGGCTATGTGCTACCAATTAAAAACTGCTCTAATAATAGACCGGTGGTTGAACCCACGCTGAACAATTGCACAACTTTTACTTTTGCTTTCCATTGTGCTGCTAAAGCACTACTGTTTTTACAAACATTAAACTTCTGGTATTTCGTAAACGATTTAGTTAAAATAAACACGTTTAATTTTTCTGTACACAATTTCTGCTTTGCTTCTTCCAGATGTGTGTGTGTAATTAAAAAATCAATGCCACTGCTAAAAATCAAGGGGAAATTTCCACGAAAGCAAAGGGCAACAAGACCTCTGGTGCCTCAGCAGACAAGAGTGCAGAGCTCTGCACTGACAGACCGGCTGCTGCGGAAGAAGTTACAAGTCTGGTTAACGTTACAAGCTGAAGATCCAGTCCCGGATGAGATGAAAGCTATGAGCCATTGCCCGTCTGGTGCTCACTTAAGATCCACAGCAAAACAAGAACTGAGCTGTCGTTCTTGAGAACGGAGAAATCTAAACAGAGGTATCAGAACAAGTTGGATAAATCTAGAGCATCAACCACAGAAGGCACCAAGGCCACGAGGCCTGCACTGGGACCTGGCACACTATCCACTGCGTGGTGTCTGCTCCCCTTCCTCATTGCACACCAGCCCAGAGAAGTCACTTTCAATAGGTACCCAAGTCAGGACTTGGTGTGACACACCAAACACTTGCAGATACCCTGAAAAATGGGTCCTCCCTTTCCAGATCAGGCTCACAGAGCCCAGCATTTAGCCACTCCGTTGCACTGACAGCCCCTGGGCAGCACAGCATCTGCTGAGCTAGCAAAACCCCTTCAGGAACACAAAGGTTCTTCCTACGGTCCTAAAAAAAAAAAAATTGCTTAGAAATAAATGTAGCCAGTATAACAGAATATCTCTACCATCACTCAGCTGGCATGGAAATCAACGTTTAGCAGTCAGCATTTTCTGTGCTGGGGATTTGAGAGACTACAGCTGCCAGCACCAGAGAAGCAGCACAACCCCTGCTACGGGCAGGCAGCCCTTTGTACCGGCCGAGCTTGCCGTCACAGCTCAGGCAGCGGAGAGGGCAGATCTGCCTGCGTACATCAGGGGTTACACCAGTTCAATGGCACCCGACGCCTATACTTGAAAGCAAAACCTTGAGGTACACAAAATCTTCCCTACTTCCCCACATCACGCTCACCACCTCTTCCCACAAAGCAGGCCAGAACTTGTGGATTAAATCTCCCGAGTCCCAAACCCGGTTAAATCTCCAAACCACAGTGAATGTGCAAGCCGTGGCTATTCATACCGAAGTTTATTCACATCAATTTTTCTGACCTCCCACACAGCCTACAAACTGCCACGTGCTCCCACGGTACCGGGGCTCCTTACTGCTGGTGGCCAGAGCAATAAAGCTGCCACCGGTTATTTGCCAAGAGCGGGCCTCTTTCTCCAGCAACACCCGCACCTTCCACGGCAGCCAGACGGCCACCCCCAAACCCCGACCCTCAGCACCGCCTCTGCCCGGCTGTTAAACACCCCCAGGG
>NW_009260775.1:1130604-1131050 GCF_000687185.1 Egretta garzetta
CCGCGGCTCTGCCCCGGGCAGCCCGGGCTTGTACACACTGCACGAGCGCGCTGCCTGTAATAGTGCCCATAACGTGTGAGAAAGCGCCTATGCACAGCTATGCACGCACTGTGTCGTCTATGTATACGCACGCCGGTACTGTATATATACATACATCTGGAGAGCTGGGCGGAGAGGAACCGGATGAAGTTCAACAAGGGCAAGTGCCGAGCGCTGCACCTGGGGAGGTCAAACCCCATGCACCAGTACGGGCTGGGGGCTGACCTGCTGGAAGGCAGCTCTGCTGAGAGGGACTTGGCAGTCCTGGTAGATGACAGGCTGACCATGAGCCAGCAATGTGCCCTTGCTGCCAAGAAGGCCAATGGCATCCTGGGGTGCATTAAGAGGAGTGTGGCCAGCAGGTCGAGGGAGGTTATCCTCCCCCTCTACTCTGCCCCGGTGAGACC
>NW_009260775.1:1131533-1136662 GCF_000687185.1 Egretta garzetta
CCAGGCTGCCCAGGGGGGTTGTGGAGTCTCCTTCTCTGGAGATATTCAAAACTCACCTGGACGATGTCCTGTGCAACCTGCTCTAGATGAACCTGCTTCAGCAGGGGGGTTGGACTAGATGATCTCCCGAGGTCCCTTCCAACCCTTGCGATTCTGTGATTCTGTGATCTCTCTCCGCACATATGGGACGGGGCTCCAAGCAACCTGATCCAGTTAGCGGTGTCCCTGCTCACTGCAGGGGGGTTGGACTAGGTGACCTCTAGGGGTCCCTTCCAACCCAAAACATTCTATGATTCTATGACTCTATGACATGCACACTGCTGTATGGTAGGCGTACCGTGGCAGTCGCTCATGCCATCATTACTGCTCCGGTACAGCAGCCGTTTGGAGGATCAATGTCATTCCACTACTCCTTCGGCATAAAGGAGCACCCTTTTGTAGAAAAACGGCTTTTCTTTGTTTCTTCAAGGGTGCCGTCACCCAGATTTGGCTGCCCTCGCTAAGGGCTGCGTAGCCAATCTAGGCTTGCCAAGACACCTCCGCGTGTCTCGGTGCCTGACCTGCAGAGCCTCATGCCAGGTCAGGAATTGGGGAACGTGAGGACCTGATGGGAGACGTGAGCCCAAGGGGCAATTCCCTCCCCCGTCGCCTCAAAACACTTTTTGCGTCAGCGCAGCACGCCAGCTGCATGTGCCTTTACCAAGACCACTGCCAAAAGACGCATCGGCCTCTGTCAACATAGGGCCGGGCCATCACGGTGCGTGGTCACCAGTCAGGTGAAGGTCATGGGCCCCAGGAGCCAAAGAGGCTGTGGGCTCCTCGTGCCGGCTTAAGTCATGCACCCGCTCCCCAGCTGCTCTCACGGATGCCTCTGTAGCGCATCCTCCTCTGGGGAAGCAGCTGGGAATGTTGAGCTGAAATGCCCTGTAGATCACTTCTGCTGTAACACAGACAAAACTGCTGTAAAAAAACCCTGGCAGCTCTTCCGCCCTCACAGAAAAAAAAAGGGGAGAGTTAAATTTCAGATGTAAGTCTTTTTGTCCGAAACAATCAAATCCCAGGAATTACATGGCTAGGAGTAACTTATTAGGCGTATTTACGCCTAATAAATTCAAAAGAAATAATAAGAGCAGCAAAATGCTCCTATTTTCTAAATCACCCTCATTTTCAAACATTTGCTCAGAAGTCTGAACAAAATAGACTTCGCTTAATTCTTGAGATGAATACGCTCACCCTTTGATAAAAAATTAAAAAAAAAAAAAGCTACCAAAACAGGTACAGCTGTGATGAGCTTTTAAATATTTTGATTTTAAATTCTGTCCAGTATCTCCTTCTAATTCCAGATTAATAGGGCATTAATAACACCAGAGATTGTTAGAATAACAATAACACCATAATTTCTCCAAAACTTGCCCATGTAGCAGGCTTGCTGGTAAGTCATGTGATACGCATTTATACAAAATCCCTGAAAGTTTTCTCAAGGTCCAGGTTTTCTTGACTTTAATCCAAAATTCCCTTGGTAAATCCATCCTGGGTCTTTCCAGTCTCCTCTGTATGCCCCGAAATGGCTTCCGAGAGAACTTGCTTTTGTGATTTTCCCAAAGTGAAGCTCACCAGCTCCTGGGATTGCCCTTGCTCTTTTTGGACACAGGAGCAACACTTAGCCTTTTTCAGCCATTAGGTACCTCTTCAAATCTCCATGACCTTTCAAACATAAAAAGTGGCCTTGCAGTGACATTGGCCAGCTGACTACCCTCAGATACACCCCAGCTGGCTCCCCAGACTTGCATGGGCCGGGGCTCCTCAAGAGAAGATCCCTGACTTGGTCCTTTTCAACTATTGGCAGATTCTTTTCTCCTTGAGGCACAAAGGGCTGGGAAACTTTGTTGGTGAAGATCAAGGCAAATAAGACATTAAGTAGAATCATAGAATTATTTAGATTGGAAAAGACCTTTAAGATCATCAAGTCCAACCATTAACCTAGGACTTCCAAGTCCACCACGAAACCATGGCCCTAAGCACCTCGTCTGCCTGTCTTTTAAATACTGCCAGGGACGGGGACCCGACCACTTCCCTGGGCAGCCCATTCCAGTGTTTGACATCCCTTTCCATGAAGGCATTTTTTCCTAATGTCCAATCTAAACCTCCCCTGGTGCAATTTGAGGCCATTTCCTCTTGTCCTATCGCCTGTTATTTGGGAGAAGAGACCAACACCCACCTCGCTACAGCCTCCTGTCAGGCAGTTGAGAGGGCGATAAGGTCCCCCCTCAGCCTCCTCTTCTCCAGACTAAATAACCCCAGTTCCCTCAGCCACTGCTCATCAGACTTGTGCTCCAGACCCCTCACCAGTTTTCCTGCCTTTCTCTGGACATGCTCCAGTGCCTCAGTGTCCTTCTTGTAGTGAAGGGCCCAAACCTGAACACAGTATTTGAGGTGCGGCCTCACCAGTGCCGAGTACAGGGGCACGATCACTTCCCTGCTCCTGCTGGCCACACTATTCCTGATACAAGCCAGGATACCACTGGCCTTCTTGGCCACCTAGGCACACTGCTGGCTTATATTCAGCTGGCTGTTGACCAGTACCCTCCCCAACTCGAGTCTGTTTTGCCCATGACAGTAATTGCTGAGTGATCTCTCCCTGTCCTTACCTCGACCCACAAGCCTTCTGTTATATTTTCTCTCCCCTGTCCAGCTGAGGAGGGGAGCAATACAGCGGCTTTGGTGGGCACCTTGCATCCTGCCAGGATCATCCCACCACAGACTTTCTTTTTTTTCTGGGCTTGTACAGTGCCCACCAGAGCCCCAGAGCCTAGCTTCACAGGCGCTGCCGCCAGATCTCACAGTAACGCAGCTCAGAGTGACAATAAACAGCAACTTAAAAAACAATCAGCGAGCGCTTATATTACTGTTGCCCCCAAAAGATACAGACAGCAGCTAAGACGGGTAGTGAAGTTGTCTACATGAAGCATCTCTATACATACGCTGTGTTTGCTCACTGAATTGCAGCTGTGATGATTCTCAGGGTCTCCGTCTCATGGAAACTATACTCCAACTTTTCATGAGGGTTCTCATGGAGAAAACCAGCTGGGCAATAGCAATACCTGGGCTGAAGTGGGTGGAAGTAAGAATGCTTTGCTCCCGCTTCATTTAGAGTAGTTACTTGTAAGCTGACATATGGTCCTAACATTGCACTTATGTGATGGTTTCTATCTCCTTTCACAGGTTGTGTGTGCGGTGTGTAAGGATCTGAGGCTGCATTTGGAGGTATCAGCTCTTCAAAGTGGGCAATGTGCCTTACTGAGAACGGCAGAAACCGTTTCCAGTGGATTTTGGAGGCAGGCGTGATTGCCCTACCTGCTCCTCAGGTGATCGCAGCACTGGTCGCAGCGCTGAACTTCCCCCTCTGCCTTTTTTCCTTGTGTCTTCCCATCCCTTCATGTTCCTGTGATACGTTTGTAGAGGACAAAAAAAGTGAATGCTTGGAGCCACGTGTCTGTATAGCTGTATTGCAGACGTGTCTCTCTCAACCAAATTGCTGGCATGGCCACAGGACCACAGAAACAAACTGGGATCATTGTTTTATGCTTTCAGACCTTCTTTTTAGTCTCAAGCATGACAGCTTATTGAAGGCATTAATGAGGAGGCAAAATGAAGGTTTAAACAGAAACAGCTGCAACCTTAGCTGTGGAGGAACTAGGAAGCTTTTGAATTAGGCAATAGAACAGTTTATTAAAATAAGGGGTTTCAGACAAAAAAAAAATTTCCCATTTGGAAACATCACATGAAACCAAAACACCTCCCTTGGAAAGTGGATGGGTTAAGCGTGCTGTTTCTCTTTGTGAACCTTAAATAATGCCACGGAGGAAAGAACTGTCTGCTCCCTCTATTGATGAAACTAGAAAATGCTGCCACGAAGCACCTACCTGCACAGGCTGCGGGACGCCGGGGAGGACAACCCAACCCCACGCTAGGGTTTGAGGAGAAAATGCAGCACGAGGAGAAAATAACCCTTATGTTGTGCTCGAGTGCTTTTTTTTTTTTTTTTCAAAAAAGCCAGGTGTTTTTGCTAATGAATTTTATAAGAGTTACCTGCGATGCTTCCAGGGAGACTGCGGAGCTTGTGGTTTCTCAGTCAAAAGGATGCTTAGGCCCCGTGGAATCAGAGGTCGAATGGCGATTTCATCTGAAACAGGGGAGATTCAAGACTTGCACTGGAGCGCTCAGCTAGCCTGTTCTTGGCTGTCTTTCACTCCCTCCATAAGTAAAGGTGTAAGTCTGGAAGCAAAACAAGATCTGGGTTTGCGTGTTTTGCTTTTCATCTCAAAAAATGTAATGGCCATATTCCTCACTGACAACGGAGCGACAGGTCTGAACTCACCATGAAGCTAATGGTTAGCTGCACCTTGATAAAGTTGAAGCACTATGTAAACAGTGCCAAGCGTCACCTCTGAATGGCTTCCAGTGAGGGGAGGGCTCAGTGTTCCCAGCTGGGAGAGGGGCAGGAGTTGGATCCTGCAGCAGAGGGACTGATTTCTCCTCTCCGGGTGGGGAAGGAGCTTTACGGGGCTGTGTGCTATTCTTCCTCCATGTGCGTTCCATTCCCGCGTTTCTTTATGGTTTTGGCTTTCCCAAGTTTATTCCTTTCTCCTGGTAAAGGTTTCCTTGCCTACGCTTGGAGAGTCAAGCAGAGACGGTCTCTGCAAGAGGATCAAGCAGGTTTAGCTATTTGTCCTGAGAAGGCTTAAATTCATTGACCCCACTCTTTTTTTCTGCTGCCGTGAGGTACCCAGCAGCAGTTACGGGTCTTGGGTGACCCGTGCTGCCGGCGGGACTCACATCCACGTGCCTCCATGTGGGGTCGTTCTGCACAGGCTGAAGCAGCAGGGTGTGCCCTCAAAGCAGGTGTTTGCCGTGGTTAAATATGTAAGGCTGTCTTCTCAAATCGGCACAGGACGAAAAGAGAGACCTGGGCCAGACAGTAACTGCTGGTGGAGACCCGCTGAAGTCCCGGCAGCCCTACAGCCCTGTGCCGTACGCTGCGAGCACCCTGCCTACTGCCGCAAGTTGTCCCTGAAGGCACCAGCTCTCCCCGACACGGCCGGGGAGGATGCGGGGGTCCCGCACCCAGC
>NW_009260775.1:1137989-1138562 GCF_000687185.1 Egretta garzetta
CGGCGTTGGACGTTCCCTCCGCAGACCCCCCATACGGTTGTCCCGGGAGCGTAAAACCTCCCCCTCCCGCTTTCGCACCTCGTAAACCGAAGTACGCGATGGCTTCTAACAAGATAGACAAATTATTTTCGATCTGCGCACCCGGTGATCTGTGATTTATTTGACAACGCACATGTGTCAAAACCACACGAGGAGCGATCGTATTCCAAGACAAATCCCGCTTTGCAATGCAAATATTTATTCGTTTAACTTGGATGCTGTCGATATTGGGCTGCAGCTAGCACGCCATCTGGACGAACGTATTGAAAGAATGTGGCATTGTTTCTTGATACCGATTGCTTGGCGAGTTGGTCACGCGCAGCCCTTCGTAGCGGGAGAGGAAGCAACGTTTGAAGAAATTCTCTGCCCTGTTTGTGGCGTTTAGGTTTCCCTGTCCAGTCCCGGAGCTGTTGGGCGGGGGTCGGAAGGCAGCCTATTCGGTTGACGGCCGCTTCCATTTTAGATATTTTAGATGCATTGATGGTTGGTAGCGACCACTAACCAGGCCTGCCAACAAAACCAGCCCCGTTGTTT
>NW_009260775.1:1138586-1139355 GCF_000687185.1 Egretta garzetta
CCCTGAAAAATCCTTACCTTACACGGTGACCTGGGATCCAAAGCCAAACTAGGCACCACCACGGCACAGGATTACCAAAAGTGGTGTTTAAGGGCAAAGGTGGCCTCTCACGTGCCCTCCCGCTAGCTTGGGGTAGAAAAGCTGTCAACGCCTGCCGGGTGGGATGGAGTCTGAGCGCCTGGGGGTGGTGACTTCAGGCACGACGCTGGCCGATATTGAAAGAGGCAGCCGAAGACTTTTAGCGGTTTTCAAAAATGGCTTATTACTAAGTCTTGTGATCAGAAGTTACTCCTGGCCATATTTCATCTTGATGCCTGAATTTTCAGATAGTTAAAAATTCATGATTTCAAAGAACCTTGTGGGAGGCGCAGTGTCGGTGACAAAAAACCTCCAGGGAGACCGTGGGTAATGACCTTTAGATGCTCACGCTGATGAAGGGCAAGCTGGCCGCTTTATCCACTTGCGGTTTGATGAGGGGCATCAAAAAGGGTAAGAGACGTAAGATTTCCCGGGCAGGGTTCCCTGACTGAGTCCAAGGCTCAGAGCACCGTCCCCAACCTGCAAATGTAAGCGGGTCTCCCTGGTTTCACTGAACCTGCGCGAAGGTGTCGGACGCTCGTAGGGCTTGGTTCACCTGGCGTTCTTTGCAGGTCTGTATGTTGGCAAACCCGGTAGCACAGCACACCTGCAGGCTGCAAGTTCAAAAGTACAGGTTTTTTTCCTACTTTGGTATGTATCTAGCATTTTTAACTAGTCAAACCTTCTTTTT
>NW_009260775.1:1139382-1144407 GCF_000687185.1 Egretta garzetta
GCGGGGAGAGGGGCTCTATTACTAACGTCACACATCGCATCACACTGTGATGTCATTTACGGCTCAATTTGCTTCAATGCAGTCTCCTGTGATATTACAGCGCTGTTCCCTGACAAATTGTTGTTTACTTGGCGTTTGGACCTGGGTAAGCGTCTTTTCAAACTGGGTGTTTACGCTAACAAAGTGCAGTCTTGTATTTTGGAGGCGTCTTTCCTGTCGGTGAAGCCTGCTTTTTACAGTAACTGGCACATATGTGTAAATGCAGTTTAAAAAGAAAAAACTCCTTTATGTTGGAAGGAAAAAATGAAGTGTAACGTGCGACTGTGATTGTTGGAGAACCATTTTGGGAACGTCTGAGCCCGGTGCTGTCAGGACAGGCGAGTAGCTGCGTCTCTCTGTGCCAGGTCCCCGTGGCCGGGCTGGGCAGGTGGCCGGGCCCCCCCTCTCCTCGAGCCCTCCGTTGGGCGGGAGTGTCACCGCCACCGCCTTCCCAGCAGTGACGGTGGCGGGGCTGCGATGCAGGAGCAGGGTGTGCTGCAGCTGGGAGCCGGGCTGCCCCGGCGGGTCCACGTCGTCACTGCGAATCTGTGGCGTGGTGCATCGGCTGACATACAGCCTGGCACCTGCTGGATTCAGAGTGACGACTTGCAAGGCGTTGTACAAATATTAACTTAGTTACAACCATCAGCAATGATGCGTATCAATGGTTTTAATCTATATTTTTAACTGAAATAGCGCATACATAATTCTGATCATATTCCCCCTCTTATTGCAGGCGTGTGTCCTGGTGTTCATTCAGTTTGGTTTTATCATAAACCAACTTTGTTCAGAAAGGGTTTAGTTGCTTGCCTGCTATTTAGTCTTTACCAGAAAAAGACTGGTTGAGTTCTTAGGAAGTGAAGGATTCTCTGTCTCTGGGGCTCCCCCCTAGCTGTGGCAAAGCAAGTGTGTTTGAGGAGGTGAAAACCCCCACATTTTACTGAGTGAAAAGGAAATAACTATTTTTAATATTGTGACTTGAAGAGGTCCCATTATCGAAATTATTGTATTCTCAATAGGAAATCTGTCATTTTTTTTTTTTTCCAACTCGAAAAAAGAAGTACGTCATGACAGTGATTTTACTCGGCTGTAAAAGACAACTAAATTAGATGACCGCAAGCCGAAAATGAGCGTGGAAGGTTTTGGTCTGAGTATTTGGAAATTCCCATCCTATTAGCTGGGGAATAAAAGAGATATTCATTACAAAACCTGTTTTCTTTACCTTCATTCCACCATCTTCAACTTTTTGGAAAATATTTCTCTAAAGCCACTGTGCAAGCAACAGGGTTATGCAGTAAAAATAATATTTTAGGAGATCTATACTGGAGCTATTTTCTTCCCCCCACCTTAATCTCTAAAGCGTGAAAGAGAAGCAATAAAGGCAGTGGAGATTTTCTCTTCAGAACCTCCCAAACCAATAACTTCAGAGCAGGACCTCCTCTACCTCTCCCCAGCCGGATCTGTGCGCTGGCGTCTAGAGGCATGTGGCGAAGATGGGGTTTGCAGCAGGCACTGGCGCAGGAGCCCTGCGAATGCCTGTGAATCCCACCCCGGGGCAGCCTGATGCCGCAGGGCTGCGGGGGGGGGAGCACCCAGCCCAGCCATATTCAGATTTTGAAGCCTGCACCGAGTGCTCCTGTACTTGTGATCTGTGATTTCTGCATATGAGGCCAAAATGTCTGTAACAGCTTTGGTATGAGGCCAGGAGAAGGATGGATTGTTTGTTTTACCTTCCTTTTATTGTAGTTCTTTGACTTTTATACCACATTTATACTGGCATTTTATACTGCAACCCTGTCTGCTGGCCTAGGGATGGAAAGGTTGCCGCTCAGTTCACGCGTCCATTCGTAAATAATTTTTAATGGGACACCAGAGTGCACAGGGGATTTCCAGTTTCAGCAGCAGGTCACACCTAAAGGTCTATGTTCTTGCATCCACAGATTTTTGGATGCAAAGCATTATGTGCCAGGTGTCTCTCACTCCTGGGTGATCTGGCTCTTCTTTATCGACACGTAATTTCATTTACAAGAATATTTTACAATTATAAAGATTATTTTCAGTAGAGCTTCACTTTGGTGACAAGCATTCTTTCCCCTTTCTGTTATCTGCTCGTGTATAAGCTACTTAAGTAAAAAACCTGTTCCCGGGTCTGTGGAAATCGGTGACGGCATTTGCAGTGGTTTCAGCAGGGCAAAGCCGAGGGGGATTTTTAGCAAGGGAAAATTCTCATCCTCAGTTCCCATCAGATCTCAGTTGTCCCTTTAAGCCATTTTCCTTAAAGTAAATTCACTTTCGCTTACCAAATGAAGTCTGTTATGACTATTACGCTTTTGTTAAGTGTTTCATAAGGTCAAGTGACTCTCTGAGTAAACTAAATATCATGGAAGAAGGTGGTAAAAAGATGTAGAGTTACATTAATGCCTTGATTCTGCCAACGTTTGGTCATACATTTATGCTTAAGTATGTGAGTAGTCCTGTACAAGTTAAGGATGCTTAGAGTGACTGGAATATGTTTGCCAGGTGAAAAATTGAAAATAGCTCAAAATGAATAGATCTGTTTGCGTGAAGTCGCAAGTTGCATTAATTCTTCCGCTTATTTTTCTGTCCTAAAGACAGCAATGGGAAGCCCCAGCGTGTGTATAACAAAAATGGCAAATCATATGAATGGATCTGAGTAATCTCTTTGTTGTGATAAACCAAATCTATACACTTTAACTTGTATGGCCTGATGATTTTGCTATCATACTCCGTGTGCTACTGGCTAATTAAACTTCAGCATCTCCAGCTAATATGCTTTTTTGCGGGAGAGCTGTTTTTAAAGTAATGGCAGCATAACATCTGCAGCCTGCCCGCTTGTGTGCCTGGCCACTGGGAAGCAGGAGGCACCATCGTGACTTTGTAGCTTGCTCCTCAGCGCCTTCGGGTTGCTCCAGGTGGTCGGCTCAGCCCTTCCTCACTTCTTCCTCCTCCTCCTGGCGCAGCCTGCAATCAAGCTTGCCCATGGAGGCTTTCTGTCAAACACAACGGGGCGAGGGGTTTCCCGTGGGGTGAGAGGGAAGGTCACCCTGGTTCCTCATCAGGTTTTGGAGGAGAAGCCAGGAATCGTCCTGATGTCTCTGGAGCTGCCAGCCAGCCAAGCTGTGGCTAGCTGCAAGGATGCTGACGGTGCTCATCTGCAATATCAGAACACCATTAGTTTAGCTAAATCATTTTATAACTTCTGTTTGAGTCATATGGAGTGATAATTTAGGGCATGGCTGTCAGAAGTAGTGAATGCTCACACCACCCGTTTCAGCTAATAGTTGCCTTGGGAGGTCAGCTTCTGTAAATTCACTTGCTTGGTACTTTAAGAGTTTAAATCCATTGGGAAGGCGGTCTTGGATTCCTTCTTTCCATATCTCCTTGCTTGCCAAAGTTTCCCCCTGAGCATCCCTGGGTTTTGCAAATTAATTTTAACCCCATTTTTCCAAGTTGCTGTGAGCGGCTAGCTTACTTCTTTCTGCTTTTTTACAGCCAGTGCTTGCTTCAAAGCTATGCTGATGGAAGCACATAGATGAAAAATACTTTCAGAGGTAAAGGGTAAAGCAAAATTCTTAAAAATTGGGCAAACTGAGAGGTCACATTCCTATATGGATGTATATCTTTGGGTGCTTCAAATGAATATTTTTCTTTGAGGTTAGTGGGACAAGTTGTTTTGGAGGGAGAAAGGACTGACAGCATAATCACGTTCGCAGGAGCAGGACCTGTTCATTGTGAATTTAGAGGAGGGAGAGCTTTTTATTTTTCCTTCCCCTGTTCAACTCATGAGCAATGACTGATGCATCTTCTGAAACTTGTCAGTTGCCTACAGAAAAGAGAGGAAGGAGGCAGTTTTCTCCTATTCGTTAGGATGCACGAAGAAAATGTGAAATAGAAGTATATATACTGCATCGCTTTCAAAAGGTCTAGGATGAGTACGTAAGCAAAGACATCCTTTCCCCCATTTTCACTAGGCATTGCACTTCAAGTGGTGTTGATGTGACAGCACATTTGTCAAACTGGGGGTTAAGCTGAAGCTTTCGAGGTGTAAAGACAAAGCTGCTGCACTTGGAACTGGGGATAAGGCTCCAGCACTGAAGGCTGCAATAGTTCACATCGTCTGGAGGTCAGTACTCCCCAATAAACTAGTTTAACACTATACATGCAAACATTTTAATGGAATACCTCCTCCACATTTAGTCACTTGTGGCAACGTCGTATTTATTGCTCGCCAGTTGCCGTAGTCTTACAGGCTTTATCTTCGCTGAGCTCTTGGCCTCATATTTTTGACTTTCTTGCTTTTGCATTTGCCTGTGTTTATTGTGTGGCTTGTTATAAAAAGACGTTCTAGAATTGTTTCCCCATCAGATGGAAAATTTGTCCATCTTTGGGAGGGAATCACAGGCAATGTATCAAATTGCCATCAGCAGTAGCTGATCTTTTTGCTGTAATGATCTCTGAAGAGCAATACATAGCTGAAGTTAAATGTGAGCTCACCGTTATCCTTAAGCACCTTGATACCTAACCCAGACATTTTTTTATATGGATGGAAGAGGGGTTTGAACATTGTAGAGCCCTGATTAGCTGTCCAGGAAGCAAAATGGGGGTCTAGCATGTTTAAATGGCTTTTTGTCACCTTGGTTTTTTGGTCTTCCTCCAAACATTTAAAGAACTGGACACTCCCCCACCCCCAAAATTGCTAACCTGCATTTTTCCCTTTGAGGGGGCTTTTCAATGAGATGTGTAAGAACTGTGTTTTGGAGGGGTTTTGGGTTTAAAAGTAAAAAACTTAGTGTGCTGATATTTACCACTGAACTGTTCTGCTTTATTTTCTTCCATAAGACACCCTAAAACACTAGACACGCAGATTAGTTTCAGCCTAAATGTATCCCATTCAATCTTGTAAGGGTTCTGTAACTGCAAAATTTGGTGGGCAGAAGTGTTGTGGGTCTCGTATGAAGAGGAATG
>NW_009260775.1:1144582-1169745 GCF_000687185.1 Egretta garzetta
CCGTTAAAAGTAACTAAATATATTCAGCATTTCTGAATTTGGCAAATGCGCTCTTCCCATTCCCAACTAAATTATATCTGAAGACATTTGGTGAAAATATGGGAGTTGACAGCTAGGACAGACAGAATTCTCCCCAAGTGTGCATTGCTAAAGTAATGGGAAAGGAACTTGTGAAAATAATAGAAATGAGACTGAAAAGCAATTTTGAGCAGCCTCTAAAATATCAACAACCCAGACTGCTGTCTTGACTTCATGACGGAGTTGTGGCACGTTTGGCTTTGTGGACTCCCTGGTATGGCAAGAACTGCAGCTGTGACACGTTTGCAGGCGGAGAACTTTTCAGGAGTCTCTCTTCACTCTTCTGCGGTGTCATGGCTGTATAAGCATACAGGTATTAAGCGCTGTTGTATTTTTCTTTCTTTTTTTTTTTTTTTTGTCCTTCCAGATGTAAATATCATAATGGAAACCAGCAGGGTGTTCTGAGCAAGTAGGGCTGAACACTCATGCTGGTATAGTGCTAACTAGATTGTATCAGTGTCAGAGTGGCAGAGCTGAAATCGTAGCGTAGGAAGGTAATGAAAATTAAGGCTATAATGGCAATACTGTCTTGGTCTCATTAAACGTGTTATAATGCTGCTCATATTTGATTTTCTGGCTATGTGGCGTAGTATTTGAGAACGTAAGGGTCACTGGAATTAAGCTGATGTTTTAAAGCATAGGTGTTGTACATCCTAGGTTACACTGGTTTTAACTGAACCAGGTGTCTGGATGGTGGGAGAAGAGGCCAAATATTCCATTCAGCTTACGGCAACCGGAAGGGGGGTAATAAGGAGGTAAGGGGAAGATTCAGACTTCATTGGAATTTGACGTTGCGACTCATCATCTGATTTTGCAAGGTATCGACTCTCAGACTTCAGTCTGGCAGAGTACTCAAGTGTGTGCTTTACTTCTGGCAGGTGACTACCACTAGTCAAAACAGAATATTGGGTAGGAAGCAAAGCCTTTAGTTGTCATTCAGTCCTAGGAATTTTGCTCACTTCACCTCTCTTTAAAACTTTTCTATCTATTGTTTTGTTTGGATTTTTAAGATGTGTTTGTTCAAAATAATTTCTGTTATTTTTTTATCTATTCCTATCCTGTAGCTATAATACATAATCAATGGAAATGTGTGCGCAGGCTCTGTGGTTGAGTTTCAGCTTTTCCTAGATGTGTACAAACTGGCTTTTCCAAGTTACGCGTCTGTTCCACTCTGGTTGTCAGTAAGGAGATATTAAATCCCTGGGAGAGTTAAGAGTGTTTTTGAAGGATTTGATGGGCTTCCAGTGCTTGATGCTCGCCACATTGTTGTACTGGAACCAGATGTTGGGTACCGCATGTTTGTGTTTTTGGAGCTAAGTGGGTTAGGTACCATGTCTTTGGCCCCTAAAAGCAAACACCAGTTTCCCATCCTAAAGCTCTTACCCCTGCGTCATCATCCTCACAATCCTGGCTATGGGAAGAGCTTGCATCAGCCTCCCAGGTTGTGAAACCAGAGTTGTCTTTTCTGGATCTTCCTACTTGCTCTCTTCTGTATCCTCTCAAAGCAAGGACCTTCTCATTTATGGTATTTCTCCATGAGGACTCTTTAACAGCCTAAGGTCGAAAAGAGATTTTTGAGCGTTGCACTGAGGATGCACATAAGTACTCAGTCCCATGCAGAAACTCTCCCCGTGCCTGCTGATAACTTGCTAGGACTTTGGGTAGATTATGCTTTTCTCTTTTCTTCCCTCTTCATTTATGAGTTCCTGTTCCATGCGCTCGGACCGCTTCGGATTGGGCTTGTCTTTTACCCATTTCTAGTTGTCCCTGTTATGTATATGTTCAGTTATCCTCCATGCCAAACGTTAAAAAGGAAGGCAATGTGTTCTTTTCTTGCTTTCATCACCTGAAGTTCATACTAAAAAAATGCTGCTTGACTGTAACTGTAGCCTATTATTTGGATTAGCCAAGCCAAATGTTCGTGAGTCCTTTTGTTCTCGTAAAAGGTTTGTCTCATAAATGGAAAAAATGGTTTTCAGCAAAGTACAGAGTATATTACAGGCTTTGCTAACAAATGAAATATTATTTTTTTTATAGTGTGATTAGGATTACTTTTACACTGCCTCAGAATCATGCTTCACCAAGGGACCGGCTTCCTGCATTTGTTTTTCAGTGATGGGACTGTACCTCCACTGAACATCTATAACTGATTTTGTAAGAGGAAGACTAATACAATTTTTCCATTGCTATTTTCAGGTTTTATTTGCTTTATCCCTTTGTTTTCTGCCACTGTTGTAATACGGCAAGATAGTTTTTGAGCACTCTCTTCTTTTTTTCTCTGAAGGGTAATTTCAGTTGAGTTGCACCCTACTGAGAGTAATGTGGTGAGAAACCAGTTGGCAGTGCTCTGTTCAGTTTTCATTTGCCTCTCTCTCTCAAAGTCTAAAAATATTCCTCCTACAGGAAATGTTTTTCATTCTGTTATGTCTTTTGCTTCCCGTAGGAGGTATTTCTTTTAATTTATTGAATAAACCTTTCTGAATTGTATTCCCATAAGAGTTTAGGCACAATAGAGTCTTTGGGCAAACCGTGCAAGAGATCTCACCATCTTCTGTTTTTAGAAGATACGCAATTGTTTCTTTATACAGTGCCATCAAGCTCTGGGACAAGCTGACACTTATATGAAATGGGAGAATTTGAAGTGAAAGAACGCAGATTAACACATCTGCTATAACTTCTCAAATTTTCTTGTTTTGATCGTACGTATCATATTTATCCTTCCTAAATCATAAAGAAACCCCTTATCTCTTTTCCCTGCCCTCGATTTTAGAAGGATTCTGGGCAATATTTTGATCTCAATCTCATTACCACAATTTCTTTTGTAAATGTGTGTGCATACAGGAAGGCCAAATCCTTGTAACATCCTGGTTGGAAGTCAACTATGTTTAGCTGTTAATATAATGTGGATGACAGGGCGGGCTGTTATTTGAAAGGGGCGGCAGGGAAAAAATCCTGCTGACAAAATATGGCGTGCCTTTTGCTCATTGCTTCACTACTGTTTCTCAAGCATGTGTTCGTGTCTCTGCATCTAGTGACAGCTCTTGCAGCAGCACGCCATGGGGACACGTCTCATGCGTCTCTAGAAGGGGACAGTGTATTCACAAACTATATACAAAGTGGACTGCACTAGAGAGCGGGTACCAAACCATAGCCAGATGGGGGAATTAGGCCGCCAAATTACTTAGATAAACACAATTAGAAGTTCTACTTTATTTCAGGGACAACGTGTCTTAATTCTGTATTTGCTAAAGACATGTGATCTAAATTAGCAGGCAACCTGTATGGAGGGTTTTAAAGCAACTTTTTGGTAGAATAACTGGAAGGATTCATATTGGTACATTTGCATATTTGAAAAACCGCTGGTACGCTGTTGAAAGTGCTTCTTGCCCCTTTTCTCTGCTTGAGGTCTGAGCAAATACCGTTTCCACGCTTCGTCAAGGCTCGGATAAAGACCTTCCTGTTTCATAAACCTCTCCTCAACGGAGGCAGAGCGAATGTAACAGATGAGCGTACTTTTCTTTCTTGGACTATGTTAAAAGAGCTTCCCGCCTTTTTTTTTAGCCCAAATCCAGCTAAATGACACCATCTGACATGGATCAGAGGAAAACCATTTAGCTAAGTTAGTGAGTGGTGGAAGGTGCGTAATGTAGAGAACAAGATGCTTGCATACTGTGTTGTGTGAGCAAAAAGGTAACTGCCAGGCCGTGGGAAGTGACTTGGCCCTTGTGAGTCCTCATCTCGTGCGAGGGAGGTGCTGACATACTGGAGCAAGTGGAGTGGAGGGCCGTCAAGACAGTTAGGGGATGAGAGTGCTTAATGCACAGGGAAAGGCTGAGATTTGTTTCAGCCTGGGGAAGGGCAGGGGAAACGTAATTCTACTTTTACGACCTAGAGTGGGGACTAAGGAGAAGATGGAGCTGGGTGTTGCCAGAATTGCACAATGACAGTCACAAGTTGCAGCAAGAGGATTTTTGACTAGAGGTAAGGAAAAAACCCATTCACAGCAGGAGTGGTTAAGTATTGAAATGGGATGCCCAGAGAGGCTCTGGAATCTCTGTCCTTGGAAATTTCAACCCTTGACAGGGCAAGGCCCCGAGGAACCTGACTGAAGCTGGCCCTGCTTTGAGCAGGAGACTGGACCAGATGACCTCCAGAGGTCCCTTCTGACCTAATTTTTTCTGTGATTCTGTGACTCTGAGTATCATTTCTTTCCACAGTAGAATGAAAACTGTGCTCTCTTCCGTTGTGCTACAACATAACTTCGACCGAACAGAAGTTGATGGGTTACCGCAGAAAGTAGGATGCTCTCCAGCATCAACATTCAAAGCAGGCTTAGAAGAAGAGTGATTTCTTTCATCGCATCATTCTCCAAAGTTGTTGCTGTGCTAATGCCCTGTGAGGCATACCCTACCATTACACTGCAGCTACGCTGCTGGTGGCTCACAAATGCAAAGAAAGCCTGAGTGCATTTTTAAAGATGTCAGTAAAATTTCAAACAAGCCCCAACCAAACCCTTCTCAAATGCAAGTGTTTTATGGAGACAGCTTGACAGTGCCCTAGTAGATATTCAGCAGGGATTTGGCATGATCTTGACTGGCGGGGAAGTTTCAGTAACTACTTGCCAGGTAGGTTTCCTGCCAGCTCATTTACCCAAGCCTGCCTGCGTATTCCAGCATTACGGAGCCCAGGGCTTAAAAGGTAGCTGCCTTCAGGACAGCATGCTAACGGGACAGACCTGCTCTGAAGTTGAGCTCTGTTTGCTTTTGTGGGTTATTTCACTTTAGGTTTAAAAATACCGAGCATTTGGCAAAACACCATTCTCTTTTTCTCCCCCGTTTCATGGTAGTTCAGCGTGCTCATGACAGGCCGTACGATGCGCTGCCTGAAACACTTGCGTTGCATGCCTGTAGTAAAATGATGGTACAGAAGCATTCCTGTCAATTTAGCTTTTGTCATTTTCATTTTTGTCATCTTCCTGAGTGTATTATAAAAGTTAAAATAATCTATGAGGGAAACGGAAGAAGAAGGAAAAAAATCAGAGGTATGCGAGAAGGAAAAGAAATCTGCCGAGCTTTGAGCTGGGAATTGCATCAGATACACAGAAAAATAGGTGTGGCAGTAGGACAGTTCAGACTTTGCCTATATTATCTTACACGGCAACAGTTTAACCTGATATTGACCTTACAACTTATGAGCTTAAGGGTACAGTTATGTAACTGGGATCAGTCAAAGCTAAACTAAACTGGAATAGGCAGATGGGGCCACACGGCTCGGAAAAAGCTGGTACCAAATTGGCTTGCTGAACTAAATGCTTCCATGCTGCTATTTAAAAGGAGCACAGGGCATAATCTACTGCTGTTTACAGTGCAGTGGTGGACTTTCTTGAGCTTCTGGAGTATGTTGGTCAACATCTGATCTCTCTCCTGTGTCTCTTCTCCTTGCTTTTGAGAAACAATTTTGGCAAGTCTGCATTTATCTGGCAGAGGTTATGTCAAGCAGGTGCGGCCTCCAGCATTGGGTATGATGTTGGGCTGCCGGAAGGATCTTGCCCCCAGTGAAATGAAGCCTTGACGGATTGGGGTCATAACCTTTTGCAGTCTCGATAAGCACTTTCTTCCTTGAACAGACGAGAAAGTAAAAAGAGAAGAAAGGTAGCTGTGGGTTACGGCTGCATGGTTCAGATAAAAGGAGATAAGGAAGGGGAGAAGACCAAAACAGCATAAGAAATGAGTAGCAAATTAAAACATCATTAGGGCTGGAAAACAGGATTGACACTGAAGTGCCACCACTGCTGGGAAGAGGAGAGTCCTGCTTGCACACCCCTGCCCCGTCTCACTCGCTGTGTGACGTCCTGGTTTCCTCCCGAGGTGCCTTCCTGGGGCTGCTCCGCGCTTTGGACTGTGCCTGCTGTGCCACCTGGCCCTCAGAGAAGCTCCCACCTCTGGTGTGGTTTGGTAAGATGAAAGGTTGGTGTTGGACCAGTGGTGTGCAGTCCTTACCAGCTGCTGTGGTGCGTTGCACTCCCTGAATAGTTCTCACCATCGTCTCTAGCAATGAGATTTTCTGAAGCCTTGCTTTTGAAGATGAACCTTCAGCTCCTAGATTGTTTAAATAGTTTTTGAAATCTTATTCTAGATCTTTTCTATCCTTACTTTTCATTATAGTAACTAGAAACTCCTTCCTTCCTTCTTCCTTCCCAGAGGAAGCTGTCTGTAGTGATGAGGTCTTCCACACAACTGCATACCATTTTTTAGCAGTAAAGGGGTCTTATGTCTTGTCCATATGTCTTCTTGAGCTGTTTCTCTTTTCAGTAGCACTTCCCAAGTTGTCTCTGTAAATATTGTTCATGTTTTGTTTGTGCTTGCTTTATGGTGATTACTACGTGCTTTAGCATAACTTGCTGTATTATATTCGCCTTCTACTATCATTTGTTGTTTTCAGCTTGTGACAGCGTATCTGCTTGTTTTTTTAGAAACATGTCTTGAGGCTGTATCAGTGCATTATTAAATTCCAAATGTATGCACTTTATTTCTTTAATCCAGTAGTTTCAACACTCTGATGGTAAATGGAAACTGTGATTGCCACAGAGTGCAGGATCTGGCATAAGTGCCAGAATTAAAAAGAGAAGGTCTGCTGCTCTTTGGCAACTCCTTCTGTCCCTGCGATCGCTGGCTTGGAGGGGGCGCTCGGGGAGCTATGCTGCAGAGCTGCATTTTTCAAACAGAGCTTCCTCTCTGGGAGTCTTTTGAAAACAAAGCTCCCTGATGTTTAGATACTGGGTTCGAGGGCTTGGTTGTTTGGGAATCTCTCTGACAACTGGCTGGAAGCTGGATATTGTCTTGCTTCCTATGGAAGCCTTGCTTTCTAGACAGCCTTCCTGTATCCCCAAAGCTGCCGAAGGCTGCAGCCCCAGCAGAGCCAGCGAGGTGCCACTGCAGGAGTGGGTACAGAAAAAGGGGCTGATACTGCAGGATCCAGATTGCCCATGCTCCACAAACTCCGGCTTTCACATCATTGTCTTCTGAATCCAGCTGACTGGTATAGGGAACAGCGTGGGCACTCACTGCTTGGTGGGTTGAAGAGCTGTTGGACCCTGGAAATTGGGTCATGGGAACAGAGATGTAGTATGGCCGGATGTGGTGGCTACACAGTTTCTTATGGTCTGAGGTGGCGGGACATGTTTCATAAGTGCTTTGAGCTCATGGAGACCCTTCTTCTGGACCAAGTCCAGCTACTTGGATTTAGTATTCAGTATGAGATTTAGCCATATACATGTGTTGGAGCTGAAGATAGCAGGTGTAAGATGTCACTTGGATTACAGTCGAAACGGACAAGATTCCAGCAGTGATTTATTTATGTCTGGCTTCCTTACAGATTTTTTAAATACAGTCCTTTAGTTGAGATAGACATTTAATAACCATATTGGTGTGCTAGAGGGTGGCTGGCCCCTTTAATTAAAATAGGACCAAAGTATTTGTAGGAAAGCAGGAGCTTTTCTTGCACTGGGTCTAACTCAGACACAGAGAGTGGCACAACCTTTGCAAGCAGAGAGATGCAGAAGCCCTGCTGGGGAGGGCAGGAAAGATTTGGGGAGGAACAAATAAGATGGCCGACACAGTTGCATCGGGAATTGTACAGAGACTTTTGTGATATACAGTGGCAGCAAACAAATGTTTTGCCCTTGCTAAGTTTTAGAGAGTCTTAAGCCATGGGAATAATAGGTTAGTAATACAGATATTTAGGGATAATTTCTTCAAGAATGAGGGGAGAAGGAGTGAAGTTCCCAGTGCACAGAAATGGGTAACAGAGACCTGATGTGATGGAATCAACGTAGGCAGTAGCTGCGGATAATGGAGAGGATAGGACTATTGGGGGGGGATATGTTTAATGTTTGATGTAATAACAGGCTGAGACGCAATGGAAGGCTACATAGAAAAAGGCGGCATCATCAAAGCCGAACAGTCTTTGCAGAGCATTCTGAATGAATACAAGTAGAGCAGCATTGCGTTGGAAAGGCGAGGAAAGAGAATGCCACAGCCACTGAGAAGACAGAAGTCTGTATAGGGTTTCTAGCTGGTTTTTGTATTGAAAAGGCTGTGTATTGAGAATTTGTGTATAAATATAACTTTTTTGAGCACCTGGCTGGAGGTACGTGGCAGGAAGAATACTGCATAGGCTGACCTTTTTTGTCTTCCTGCCTCCCTTTCCACAGGCATCAGATTTTCCTTGTTTCCTGGAGAGCGTGTCTAGATGCACAGTGGAGCATGGTGTAACAATCTCCGGTCTAAGCGGGGAAGCCGACGTGGTACAGGACTGTTACACTGGGTCTGCTTGGGTCCCAAAGTAGCGCAGCCATGGACCTGCAGGGACTAAGCTAATAAATCTAATAAAACCTAATAATCTTTTGAGGAGAGGGTGCCAGGTACTGGGAAACCATAGTAATAGTAAATGAAAAGTAAATGAATTTTAGTATCAGTCTACTTTTATCTCTACAGTATCTAAGATTTGTTTCATTGGGACATGCTAAACTTTACTGGGGTATTGGACCATGTGTTTACTGTGAAAGGCGTTTGACACCCTTCACGAGTCAGATTACCTGGATGTGAAGCATAAAAACCAAGTTCAGCTATTGCCTCTGCAGTGATACTTCACCACCCCACTTGTCTCCTGTCCCAGTGATACTTCACAACCCCATTTGTCTCCTGTCCCAAGCGGAACCTGGCTGGCCCTCTGACAGCCCCCTGCCTGGGGCAGCATTACTCCCCTTACCAAGAGGTGTCTTACCATCTTCTGTCTTGATCCCTGTGAGCAGTGGTGGTGTGACCCCGTCGGGCTGCTGAGCACGTGGGGTTGGTGCACCTTATGAATCCATTCCTGGAGAGCCGTTGTGGCTGTGAAGGTACCACCCTCTGCAGTGGGCTGCTGAATCCTGGTGGCTGGATGAGTGGGGGATGCTGCCCTTTCAGTTGGCAAAGGCAGAGGCATCATCGTTGGAAAGAGAGGAGGTTATGTGCATGGTTTTAAGTACACAAATTTAAACTCTAGGCAGAAACACCTTTTTTTTTTTTTTTTAAAGCAGCAAAAGGAAAGTCTTGATGAACAATACTGATAGACTGAGTGATTCCTTTTGTTTGAAAGTTATTTAGTTTATTCCAAGGACATTTTGCAATGCTTTCTTTGCACATTAAATGTCTTAATGGGAAGCTGGCATCTTGCTGTGAATTATTAACACTTACCTAACAGGTGTTTACATATGTTTGCCTTGAAACTTAGCTCTGTAATACTACCTGAAAACACTCGAGTTTTCGAGCCAGTGCTTTAATAAAGGTGCAGATGAGGTAGGAGAAAGTGGCTGCTGGTTGTTTATAGGTAACAGTTGTGCTGAGCCTCCTCCAGTGTTGCTATCTGTGCACATCTGAGTTTCTTACCTGCTTGTTATGACCACTTAACTACTTCGGAACTGTTACTCTGTCAGCAGTGGTAATTGTAAGACTCTTCTCTAAATACCTTCTTTACTACTTCTCTCTGAGAAGGGCAAACCAACCTTCAGCTGTACGCCGTACTCTGGAGGTGCTTCATTGCCTGGAGCCCCGTTCCTGCCCATAGCCTGTACTGGACCATAGCAGCCTGTGAGGCACAGACCAGGGCATGGCTTTTGCCTTCTTCAGCACCTCAGCCACCTGACAAGGAGAGGTGGACCCCAAAGCATGACACTATCTTTCATTTGGATGGGTGTCTTCATGTTCTCCCTTCAACACCTTTTTGGAGACAGACTGGCAAGCTTCCACCTTGTATAGCAGTTAATAGCATCTCCCAAGGAAGCTGCTGGATATTATAGACAAGGTTGTGTGGTACAGTTCCTGTACTTCCATCGGAACTCTCTTTGACAGGAGACAAACTTACGTCAGTAAAAACTGGGTTTGCAGCAGCCACTTTTTAGTACTGGGAAAAAAAAGAGAGGAAAAAAGCACAACAAAACCACCGAAGCTGAAGACCCATTCTCTGTTTAAGAGGCCGCATATCTTACTTGGAAATGCAGCTTCAGGAATGTGACTTCAATCGTTGGTGACCTTGTCACTTGAGAAGATGAATTAATTTTTATCTTTTGCCCTGGAAGATGGGTACTTCTGTGTCTCAGTTAGAACTTTGTGGGGAGTGGAACAGGCAAATTCTAAGCCAGGGTTCAATATTTCAGCCTTGTTAGAGCACGGGTGGCTTTCACAGGAGTCCTTGCCCTGGTAGTTAGCCATTACCAAGAGGGATCTAATGATTTACCTTTACCTGAACAAACATCTCATAAAAGGACAGCGCAAAGGACCAAGCGACAGACGCAGTGAAGCCTGTCCTGACACCCCTACATTTGTTGTCCTGGAGGTAAATACACAGAAATCCTCCTGGTGCAGCAGTCGCAGCTCATGGGGCAGTTCTGCACGCCTGGGCTTGGCCACCCCAGGGTTGCTCTGCAGTATTGGTGGCACTGGGCGAGATGGCTGAACGTGCCTGGCTGTCCTGGGGTATGTGCCCCCCGCGCCCTGTGGGATGCCCTGTGACCCAGGGGCTCTCTGCACTGCCCGCACCTACGGGGCCTGTTCAAAGCTGGCTTGAAAGTCCCTTTTTCGGAGGCAGGTGTGGGTTTCAGGTACCCAGTAGGCTGCTCCTCCACCTTTTTCCCCTGCCCAGCTGAGTTGTAAAGGTGAGCTTTGCATGGTGATAAAATCACCACCTGGGAGAAGGTGCCTGAGCTGTGCTTCTAAAATAGCTTGTGTCACTGAAAGACTAGAAGTGATGGAGTTCTGGACATCCAGGAAAATGGTAGGTTTGAAATTAAGAAAACGGGAACATGCTCTAAGCATTAAGACATGTGAAGGCACTTCTCACTCTCCTTCTCTTAAATGCATGCAATCCCATAAAGAGGACGAGAAAAATTATACTCTTCAGTGAGTATTTAACATGTAAGATTTTAAATCTTTCCCTCGTCTTAAATGGCATTTATCAAGGTGAATCTTAAAATTAACCAAAATATGTATTTTATCTTTGTCGATGAGCCTCTTTACTTGAAAAAAATAAGATTTTCAATTTGAAAGGAATACAGTCGTCTCTCCTTAAAGGCATGTATATCACCTTTCAGTTGATTTTTGATCCTGGGCTCCAAGTCTGCTCATAGACATAGTAGAAGAGAACAGCTCACATCCAGAATTAATTAATATTTATGGTGACTTTGTCTTGCTAGAAGGTGCTAGACTTCAAAGTGCCATGCTTTGATTTGTTTTGCAAAAATGCAGGGCACTAGTCTGTAAGAGAAATATTTCTAGCCAGAGAATCAGAGACTTTTGTAGCCAGTTTCTGCCATTTATTTTCTTTTTTTAAAACTAGAAAGATTGGTATGGCCAACGAACATGAAACTTTATCAAGCAGCATGCTGATTTTAGTTGGCATGGTTTCTTTATCAGTGGTGGTCTTATTTAGAACATGTCTTAACATCTTATGGAATCAATTAAATATTACTTTGCAAATGGTATAGTGGTTCAACAGATGTGTAAACACCATGCTCTTCCTAACAGGAAAAGGTCACAAATAAGTCAGCTTTAAAATTAGAGTTGGACATGCAATGCTCACGAAGGAAATATGGTCTTTTATACTGGAAAAGTAGAGGGTATCCTGGTGCCTGTTTTGGGACTGAAGCAATACAATTTTTTGTCAGGAATCACCACACACGGTCCATTTTTGATACAGGTGTTTATTTTAATAAAGTGAAAACCAATACTCAATGAAAAAAGCTTATAGTGCGATGGTGTCAGTCAGGACTCTGTTGCAGTCTCTGCTTGACGGTACTTATTTCTGTCTGTGATTGAGGTTTGTTTTTTCAGTTAATTTGCCTTCCCGTAGTAGGGAGGACTGTATTTATTAGATCTTACCATGTCTAATCTAACACGAACACCTGCTGGGAAGCTGTAATACAATGTCAACTGTGCCAGTGAGATAAGGACCCGATTTGTTTTTACTTGACACTGTTTCATATTTACTGTATTTCTTTAAAAAACATTTTGGAAATTTTGGGTTGGTGTGAATATTTGTTTAAGCTGTCCCATCAATCACTGCTGTGTTTTACTTCCATAGGCAATGCCGTGTCTGTCTCCAATATGTCCCTGCACGAGTCTCTGGATTAATCTTTTGCGTAAGACGCAATCTGCCTCCTTCCAGACTTCCGACATCCACACACTTATTTAATTTTGAGCCTTCTTTCACTTCATTGTTCTTCTTTGCTCTTTCGATGACTCAGTACTTCGTGGCTTAGACAGATCTTCATAGAGAGACTTGTTCATATTGCGAGAGGAGCAAGCAAAGTTCATTTAGAAAGTGAGTTCCTCCTGTGACTTAATCCCATGTATGAATGGGAAAGAAATGCCCAATGTGTATGATTATTGGAACATCTGTTATGCTGTTTGCAACCAGTGAATTAACACATTAATACATTCCTAAGGTAGTATTTGTGACAAAATATTTTTGGTCTTTTTTTGTACAGTATATGGCATTTCTTCACTTAGATGCCTTACCACACCTTGGAAACAGACAGTTGACATGTCATTCATGTCAGAAGTAGCATTCAAGATAATATGAATTATTTTGTCTTTATATATACAAGCAGTATGAAATTCTGTCCTCCACTGCTCCTAGGAGAAGGATAAAAATCAGTTAAAATTGATATAAAAAGTGTGTGTTTTGTGCATATCCAGAATGAATCAGTGAACTGAGGATCTGTAGGGCAACACAGATTCATGAGAAGATTTTCTCTCTTAAGTGCTGGGCATTTATATTGATGCTATATAATCTGTATGCTTTTAAGTGTCTCTTGAATTCAAGGACATCAGTCATTTTGATGTTTCCATATAAATATCATTTCATCTGTATATGCTGCCATCAGAAACAAATATGCCGCTGAAAAGATAAGGTTTAAAAGAACTACCCCTATATAACATTGCAAATACATTTCTTGCACATGCCTATGTTCCTGTATAGTTTCGTGCGTGAATAATTTGTGTACATTCGAAATAAAGGACAAAATGTTTCCCACATTTGGCTTTGGCAGGCTGAATGGTATGTGTGAAAACTGGACAAAAATAAAGACTTGTTATTGGCCTCACATCTGAGGAAGCTCTAGAGCATAGTATTTTCCTCCAAAGTCCTCTTGAAGCTTGTGTTTAGTAAATTAGCTTCAGATCTTCCTACCCAGTGCCATTCTAGCATAGGAAGAGGAGCTTCAGCTTGCCAAATACTGCCTCGCCAGTTGAGATGTGCACGTGGTGCATCTGGATGTAAGTGACACTTTTGGACAGGGATGTGCTGGGGAGCCCATCCCCATCTGCTCAGATAAAGAAGCCATGTGCATAGGTTGAACCTTGCTTCCCTTTTGCCTAACTCTTCCCCTTCACATAGGAGTGAAGAGGCAAGGGAGTGGGAGGAGCAGGTCTGGTGCAAACCCTGGGCTGGGTCAAGAACCCTCTGGACCCACGGGTGCAGAGGAGCTCCTGAATCTGTCGCTGAAGAAGTGCCCCACGGAGCGATTTAGCTGAAGATTTGGACAGGCTATCTCTTAAATCCTTAGGGCTCTTCTGTTTATTAGGAAGAAAGCACCATGTAACTGCTTTTATTATCTGACTTTCACAGGTGCTTTTCATTTTTGCATGTGATTGTGTATCCAGTGCTCGTTCCAGCAACAACATTAATATGTTTAGAGTTAGAGAAAAAAATGCATACAGCATGATGCTAGAGAAATTCTGTGTGACTGCATAATTAACGACTACTTCCCACTTGAGTTTCGAGTCAAAGTTATACAAGCAACTTCATCATCAAAAGTTTCCAGTTCTGAATGCTTACATTTGCAAGTTTTGTGTTCTTGTTAGGTGGCCTCTCATAGGGGATTGCACTTATCCACTGCCAAAATGCTAAGGCTGAAAGAGAAGGATGCTTTTTTTGTTTGTTTTTTTTTTTTCTTTAAAGCCAGTCCATCCAGGTCAGAATTCTGGGAATGCTCAAAAAATAACAGTTACTTTGTTACATTTCTGTATATGTGTGGAAATGTGTTGTTACAGTTGCTTTTTTTGTTGTTGTTGTTGTTTTGTTTGGCTTTGTTAATGGCGAGCTGCAAATTAAATGATTAAAATTCCACCCACTTCAGCACAATCTGTATAAACATGGGCCTTCAGAAGGCCAGGGCTCTCTTAGTTTTAATTTGAAAGATTTTCAGTCTCCGGTCAATGATTTCTATATCTTGTTTCCACACTGCTTTGGATTACTGGGGTCTGCTCCATTAAGATGATTCAAAATGCTTCATGTTCCCTGGCTCATGATAGTGGTAGGTGAGGTGCCCTCTCCCATTCTGCATCCTCATGTTCCCCTGAGGTCCCCGGTTGGCTTTCAGAGCTCAGCTGAATTGGGGCTTGCTTTCTTTGTGAAAATGCATTCACCCATAACTCTTCAAAATGGGTTTCATTTCTTTGGGATAATATAACTCTGGGTTGCAAACAGCCTTCAGGAGCGAGGGAGAGACTCCCAGAGACAATGTAGCTAATATGAAGTGATTTGGGGGTGCTCAGCACAGAGCTTTCGCAAAGATTTCTTGTCTGTCATGGGTAGTTAAACATCCAAACTGTGCCTCATCACATTGCTAAAATAAATGTAGCTGCAGACATGTGCTATGGGTATTCCAGCAAGCAAAATTCCCTTTAACCAAGGAAGAGAAAACAATGTCACCAATCTCACCAAACCTGTAAAATTTATCTGGAAAATACAACCAAAGGTGCGTATGGCACCTGTAATTTCATTAAAAGTGAATTACAGTAAACTAGAAAGAACTAATGATTCAGTTGTGTTTCATCCTCAGATGCTTTTGGCATTCTCAAAGTCTGTTATTTAATCTATGGGGGAAATTTTCCAGGTGCTAAGGATGTCGTGTGCTGCCTATAGCTGAGTTATAACTCCTTCTCTGCTTCCTGTGTGGGTCTTCAGTTATATTTTTATTAGTAGTCCTTTAAATCACGTTTGGGTTTACAGTCCAGGCTGGTTGGTTGAAGTGATTTTAATCACTGATTTTAAACATGTACTTAATTAGTAAGTGAGGGATTTGATGTAAAACTTTTGGGATTGTATTTCATAGTTATTTTTCTTGCAAGATTGATTTGTACTGATTGATAGCTGTTTCATGTGTTGAGTGTCAATGGCAATATAATCTTTTCCTTAATTTGGTACTTCTTTTGCTATTCAAACTGACAAACTGCATACATACTCTTGTTATAGATGGTGAATGATGTATGCAGCATGTGGTCATATTTTACTCGTGGTGATGTCTTACTGGAATTCAGTTCATGAGGCAGAAAATCAGTGTTATAAAATTATTTAAGTAATACTGAGTTACATGTATGAGAAGCACTGAAAAGTGTCCAAAACCATGTTTTGCTGTTGAAACTATCGGGCCATCAGTTAAACAACGCTATATGTGTATTAAAATTATCATTTTAATTTGGATTGGGAGTGTGCATTGAAACAGCTCTGTCCCTCACCTGCATTCACTGAGCTTGGGTTCAGATCCTGGAGCAGCCTTGGAGCAATGTGAACAGAATTGCTTTTACATGAAATTAGTCTGCAAAATGCACAAAAAGCCTCCATCAGGTATGCTGGACATTTGAAAAAGAAAGCCATGCTTTGCATCTACAACTAAGGGAATTATTAACTTGTCAAAAATCCTGGACAGTATCTGTAGGTAGGACAACGTAAGTGTCTGAATGGCCTGTTCTTGATTTCCATTTCTTTCAGATTTTAGAGCTGTATCAGCCTCTTCTGCCAATTTTTTATGGACTGGGGGGGGGGGGGGGGGGGGGGGGGGGGGGGGGGGGGGGGGGGGGGGGGGGGGGGGGGGGGGGGGGGGGGGGGGGGGGGGGGGGGGGGGGGGGGGGGGGGGGGGGGGGAGGAGGGAAATCCTTTCTTCCAAGCAGTTCCTCAGCCTTTTAATGAACTAGTTCTTGAACTGGGCCAAACTAAAGAAAATGCTCTTTATTATCAGCAAAATAGTTTGTCATTGAGTAAACCACTTTGCTCATTTATCACTTTGAGGCATCCTACAGGTCCTTAAGTAGTTTGTTCTCCAGTTCAGTGGTTTAACTTCCTCATAAACTTCATCAGCAGATGTGTACTGCTTGACTTTAATATGAGTCCTTTTAATACAATATGAAAAGGTAAGATTGTAGTAAATAGGATTTTCACATTCTTAAAGTTTGTTTTTTATTCTTTTGGGAAAGTTTTCTGGGTGCTAAGGGTGTCATACACTGTCTGTAGCTCAGTTACAACCTCTTGTCTGCTTGTCTAAATCTATTTAGAAATACAGTAAGTAAAAGCCATAGTTATCCATCTTGTCAGCTACTTGCACCTCTATTGTTCAGAATCCTTGGATGCCAACCATACTTGGCCCTCATTATTTCTTCTCTTTCTCATCTTCAGCTATCAACAGTTTATTTTGGGTAAGAGTAAGTATGGGTGTTATTTTACTAATGTGCTGGCACTATAAAGATGGAATGCCAAAGATGCAAAGAAATCATGCAGCTTGTGGGTATTTTCCTCATCCTTGTGCCTTCCCTTCTTCTACCTGTTTTGTTTTTATTCCAAAATGTCATGACCATGAGTTTCTCCTCCAGCACGTGGCTAGGAGCACCCTAGGCTCATGATCTTTCAGGAAGTGAATCGCTTCTGTGCTCCCACTCGGGTCAGCCGTGAAGTAAGCAAGGAAGGGGCGGGGATGGGTGGGATGAAAATCACGCTGGGCTGCCTCCCGGGGAGCAGCTCTGCGAGTGTGGGTGTCCCGTATGCTCAGAGTTGCCTGTGTCCCCTAAGTCCTTCTGAGACAGCTGGCGTTGGGCTGGGGAGGGCATTGCTCTCTTCCATGTCCCAGAAATAAAGTGAAGGAGCAGTGCACCTGGGTGCCAGGAAGAAGGTGCTTGGGAAGGCTTAGCCACCCCTCAAGTATTTCTTCTGTGACTATGGCTCACCAGTCTGCCCTTGCTGCCTTTCTGAAACTGGCCCTGTGGGCTAGCGGGGACAGCAGGGAGAGGTGGGGGGCTCTGTTATGGGTTCATGACTTGGTGCTGCGCGTAGCAGAGGGTGAGCCCCAGGCTGGAGCTGGCCAAGCAAGCAGTCTAGGTACAACTTTTGTCTAGATGTCCCGTGAGACCACAGCCTATGTGCTCAGGAGGATGCCAGTCAAGGAACTCATCGTTCTTGTGCTCACCTAGCAAGAGGTTGCAGCTGTCTGTATATGCAACAACTGAAAATGAAGAAAAAATGTCTCTTGTTGCTTTTGGACTGTCTAGGGCCAAGGTAAGCACTGATAGTGAAAAATAAAAGAAGGCTTTTCTTTGTTTTAAGTGAGATCTTTGCACAAGCTGTGCTTTTGGCTACTAAGGAAAGAGTACTCCTTTTAGTATTTCATTCTTCTGAATAATGAGTGTACTTGAACAACGTGTTAGGCAGCACAGCCCTTCTGAGTAGGGTGTACTGTCAGCTCTTGGCTTATTTTCTCATGTAGTTCGGTCCCCAGTTTGGCTACAGCAGCACAATTTGCAGTATGTGCACAGAGTTTTATATCCATTTTCGACCAAGTTTTTCTTTGGTGTATTACGTGCTGTCATTCGATACTACAATTTTATATTCTTCCCTTCCCCTCCTCCCCTGCCCCTACTGTGGTTTTGATATCTGTCAAAGTTGTTCTGTGGCTGTTTACAGTTATTTACCTTTTCCACAACTCTTGTTCAGCATAGTTGATATTTGCTTCCAGATTGTTGCGTTATGCTTTGAGGTCATTAGTCTCTACATTCCCTTCCCAGGGAGGTCATGGAGAATCAGACCTCGGAGGTCTCCTGGAATTTTCTTTAGCAGAGTCCGAGGTCGTGAGTTTGAATGCATTGTTTGAATATTCATCCAGCAAGACCTTTGGATACGCAGCGACTGAACTCAGCTGAGCGCTGCCGCTTGCAGCAGTCGTGATCGCTCTTTGTTTGTTTAACCCGGGCTGTACTTTAGAGAGGTTTTGGTTACAGGCACATTTGGAATCCTATATAGATCGCAGCAGCACTGATGTCCTTATATTATCTCTTGAGTATCTTTATCGCCGCTGAGCAAAAAGGGAGGCTCTATTCTTTTTCACATAGTTATATAATTAACGAGTTATTCTAATGGCTTTTATAACTTATTATTTGGGAGATCTTGAGTGAAGCTACACAAGGTCAACATTTCAGAAAAAAGTGAGATATAGCTGAGGGAGTAAGACACACGTGTTACCAGTTCGGGTAGAATTTAAGTTTAGATAAAAACATCTGTAGTTCTTCTGGTTTCAGGAGCTCTCACCCAAATGTGCTGGGCTAAAAATTGTTTTCCAGATTCTACCGTTAGACAGCTCTGGGTCTTGCCAGCACTTGAACTTTGCCAAACTGCAGGCAAGTGATTCTGATAACACTGCGGGCGGTTTCCCTGTGGGTATTTCGATCATTGTGACAGAAAGGAAAATGGTAAAAAATCACATGTGTTTCCACTTAAATTTCTTCTGGGATGCCATGAACAGTTATAAAAGCTAGTTCACGAATATTCATGGGGAAGGAGAAATAGAAACAATAAAGAACTGGACCAGAGGACTAGAGGCACAGGGTTAGCTATAGCTTCATCCTAAACCCAGCCTCTGAAGACACGCTGGTGTGGAAGGTGGGTCCATCTAGCAGGAGGTAGGGAGGTGGATTTTGGGTGCCTGCAGGGAGGTTTATTGTAGGATGTGTTGGGAATGGTCATTCTACCTTTCATACGTATTAAAAGGTTGTTTCTTTAAAAACTATACATAAATGGAAGAACTCTGCCAGATCTGCAGTGTTTGGCACAGCTGTCTCGCAGGGGCTTTTGAGAAGTAGGTGCTCAGAGCAGGCTTGGTGCATGTCTGTAGGACTGTGGGGTGCAGGGTCTGTGGGTGTAAACCTAGGATGCTTTGGGATGTCAGGCAAAGAAATAATGTTTAGCGTCTCACTTGTGATCATGTTGTCTCTCCAGCTTGCAAGGATGGAGAAGTCCCCATCCCAGCTGCTCATGGGTGTTCCCACTGGCATGGCACTGCCCCATGCAGTGGGACCCACGTTTTGTTAAGTCTCGGTCGGCCAGGTTAGCTTCCAGTACTGCGCTCTCTTAACGCGGCTATTTCTGCCCGAAAGGTGCTGGGATACTCCCGGGAGCAGCCAAGCCAGCAGTCCAGGGCAGGCGTTAATCTCCAGTGATGGGGAGATGACAGGGAGCCGGGGCTGGCCAGGGGCCCTAGCCTTTGCAGTCAGCACAGCTGGCATTGCAGAGTGACACGTGGCCAAATACCCCGGCGTCGGGAAGGCATTGAATACACACTGTGCTTTTATTTCTCATTGTATGTACCACATACATTATCTTAAAGTTAAGTGGTGCGAAGTTTTTGTGCTAGAGATGAAACTCACGCTATTGCAGTTCAGTTTTGCAATATCCATAAATTCTGCATGGGATATAAAATCACTCTGCAGCAGTAATAGTTGCAATATAACTGTAGGCTCCACTTCAGCCTTTTGAAACATTTTGGAATGTTATAGCAAAAACTATTAAGAAATGCAGTATTTGGACGTCACTAGAAGTTAATGCATGCTGCTCAAGAAGCTCTGCCCTCCACGTGTGCCATGGAGTCGGTCATTCTGGCTCTGGCTGTGGCTAATGCTCAGACCTGTAGAAGCATTGGCATGGGCTGCCCAGGGTAGTGGTTGAGTCCCCATCCCTGGAGGTATTTAAAAGACGGGCAGATGAGGTGCTTAGGGACATGGTTTAGTGGTGGGATGGCAGGGTTAGGTTAACGGTTGGACTTGATGGTCTTAAAGGTCTTTTCCAGCCTAAATGATTCCATGATTCTAAGATGAAAAATCCATAATGCAAGTGTGTGCCTCTGTGTGAATACAATTACGGAAGGAATTAATACGCAGTAACTTCAAAGAGCATTCTCCAGTAAGCAGAAAATCACAGTTTAGCCAGTGGAGTCTTTTGTCCCAAGACATTTGTCTGTGTTGCCTTACAGGGCACAGTTTTTTCAGCGTACACAGTATAAATGATGCAACCCCAGTTTCAGATAGTCAGCTAGCCGTGACACACAGCCCTGAGAAACTCTCATTATTCTTTGGCTTCGCTCTTCTTTTTACTTCTTATTTATTCAAACAGATTACATTCCCATTTGGATGGGATTAGCTGTGGTTTGAAAGTATTGCTGTGGTTTGTCCTGTGAAAATGAGTGTAGTATTTAGCTGAGAGATGTCTGTTTCATGACCTGAAACATCTTGGATGGAGCACACAAGAGTGTCAGCATTTGTATCTAAGTAGATTTCCTGTTGTATAAAGACATGGGGCACGTTTGGGGACTTCTCATGAACTTACCGCTCCTCTTCCATGGGGAGAACACAGAATCTGGGGTTTTCTCCATAGCTTTTCTAGGAAACAGATGTGTTTTTTTCTCCCTTGCTGTTGAGCTTCTGATTAACTTTAATGAGTGTATCCAGAACAGCCTAAAACAGTAGTGCTCAACGTTTTGCTGGGACGGGGCACAGGAAAGCATCCTGTGGAGTGGCCTGTGTGCACATGCTTGGCCCCAGCGTGCCCCCATCCCATGCCACTGCTTACACAGCCCGCTGAAACCCATACACAGCTGGTTTTTCAACAGTCAGCAATGCCACTTTGCCTTCAAACAATTTAAACGTGCGTTTTTAGGTTTAAAAATAGCCAGATAAATGCAACAGATGTGATTTATATTTAGTGCTTATTTGTGCCATTTAGTACGGCAAATCTGAATTTTCTTAAAGAGACAGGGTTATGCAGCTTGGCTTCCAAATACATTTTTCAAAATGTGAAACAGAGCGTTTAAGCTGCTGTGAATAGCTACGTTGCTGCTATGAACATGAACTATTTTTCCTAATTTCATTTAACAGTTTTATTTTGGATACAAGTAATTTTGTTAGTGTTGGAAACCCATGCACAGTAACATAGCTCTGATGTTGAAGGACTGAAACTCTAATTGACTGGCCTTGTCTCTCCGAAGGCAGAGTGCAATGTAAACAAGAAAACACAAACCATAAATGGTTGAAAAGCTTACTTTTGAATTTTAACCTCCTGAGCTAGACTACTGAAAATCTGTACTAGGAACCAACCTCAGCATGAATGCACACCGCTGTTTTCATAGGAAACACACATTTTTTTTATCCTCTGTAGTGGAGGTATTGTTAAAACATGGTGTAACCGCTTTATGCTACGTATGTGTTTCTTAGCACAAATTAAAGTGTTCCTTGACTCAAAATGAAGTAAAATAAAAATCTGTTCCTATTCAAATGGACAAAGTTAAAAAATAGGGTGTAAACTAAACTAATCTCAATATCAAACTCTTGCTTGCTTACTCACCCTCTGGGAACCAGCGTTCCATCTCCCCAAGGCCTTGTGCCCATCTGAGACCATCCCTTTGCTAAGGAGGACCTTAGGAAGAACAGGAGGTCTTGTTGCTACTTCTGTGTCTTGAATATTCAGCAGCAACCACAGGTACAGCAAGACGGCAGGTTGTAAGCCTGGATTGCAGGTGTGTGTCTTCAGTCACTCAGGTAATCTCAGTTCTTTAGCTGACTCTGTTTCCTTAACTTACATCTTTAAGGTCTGGCTTAGACTTCATTTCATAATACCCAAGTATCTACAGCCTTAAATGGGAAATGTCTGCTCCTGTTTACAGTGCTTTATACTGTGCATTAGTAAAAGGGCTACCTCTAGTAATCCATGTTATTTTTGATGTTCCCATTCAGCCTGTATCTCTCACCTAAGAGTTTTAATTCACAGACCCTGAAGCAACTTGTGGCTGGTGTTGAATACAATGACCAGCACAGAAGTCAGCAGCAGGAAGATGAAAACCCTCGTCTGGTGTCTCTTCTTTGCATTTCCATGCACTCTGGCCTTTCTGCCCATAGCAGAATACCCTTTGCTACCTTCAGGATCTTGCTTGCGGCAGAGACTGCTCTCATCAGCTGTATCCCATCAGGTCCTGGAGTTCCTGTTCTACAGATGAAAGTCAGGTTGCATGGTCCTCTGGACCCGACGGAAAGCTATCTGTAGACAGAGGGAGACTTCATCCAGCTTTGCATCAAACCCTTTCTCGGGAGCTGGACCGACAGCAAAGAACCCCCATTCCTACAAGAAATGAGCACAGTCTCAAAACTCTGTGTTCACAGCTGACTCCAGCTCCTGTAGTATAGCTTATCTCATCCATGGAAACACTGAGAACCAAAGCTTACTACTTTTTCAAGCTGAATCTGATAGAGGAGAATTTGTTCTTTTTTCTATTTAGAGGTTTTCTATTTTTATAGTGCAATGAAAAGCAGTACCTAGTACTTAACAGTGAACCTCTGATTACTAAATGCAGTTCACTCTCAGGATCAAGGGACTGGAGAGTGGTTCCTCATTTTGATTTTTCCTAGACTGTTTCAAACCGTTTGAGCCAGTGAATAAATTGTGCCTGTGTTTTCTTGCCTATAGTATGTCCTCATTGTACTCCACAGCTAAAATGGTTTCTCAGAGAGTAGGAAACTGTTTTCCCAAATGTGTATTTGTAGTATTTTCTTGATAAGGATGGGCTTCTGAACTTTTCCTAGTCCAATTCCTTATTTTATCTATGTTACTCTTTAATACATTCGGATATCCAGAAGGGTGATTCTCTGATAATTTTCTGAGATGCTAAAAGAAGGGACTGTAAGCATTTTAGCAGTATAAAGTAAGCCAGTGCCTTTTCATGTTGCAAATCGCTGTGTAAAGACACGTAAAGCCTCCTGTAGTCATTAGGATTCCTCAGCTGGATCCAGTGGTATCACGCAGAGCTGCAAGAAGCGTTTTATGATTAAGGCTGCTATCTGGTACTGCAGTCTTCAGAAGAACTGTTTGATGCTTTCCAACAACACTTTACATTTTAAGATATACCAATGATTTCGCAAATACATTCTGAAGGTCTGGTAGCGTTTCAAGAGAGTGCGCAGGGCAAGGGGGTGCAAAATCTGACAGCCAAATAGAGGTGGTGCTGCTGCGGCTCCCATCCCAGTATCTCTCCAACATCTATCCCTGATAGGCACACATGGACTGTATATATATGTGTGTGTGTATGTATATACATGGTTATGTATACACATGGATCAACACGGACAGCGGACACACAGCAGTCACACAAACATGAGTGGCATAGATGGCCTGATCCTGTTTCTCTTCTCCTGCTGTTTAAGACAAAAGTCAACCATAGACATGTATACAGCACATCTATAAAGACAATATATATAGCATATATATGCACATATATATACTCAGTCTGGGCTCCTAGTCTCCCCAGTTGGTGGCACCTGGGCATGCTGGCCCCAAGGAGCAGCCCCGCTGCTGTTGCTGGTACCTCAGCTGTTCGGGCCCCTCTGCCTGTAGTCTGGCTCCAGTAGGCTGCCCCTTACCCAGGAAAATAGCTGGAAATAGAGCTTAACAAGAAGGCACCGCACTGGTTGGGCGCAGGGCATGGCGAGACACTGATCACAAGTGTATTTATGCGTGACTGGCCCCTGTTATCCTCTATTTCCCCAGGCTTGCTCTTGCCCAGTCCACCCTGACCCCTCTCTTTTCCCGCCTTCCATCCCACACCCACAAAACACCCCATAATAAGTCTCAGACATTCCCACAATCCCCTTAAAAATGCTCCCTGGTGAGTCTTGTGCGGTGCTAAGGTGCTTTTCTCCATGCCCCATAGGCTGAACCCCCAGCTGAGGGGGACTCTGGGGCCAGGCCTCCCAGGAGGCCACCCCCGCGGGGCTGATCCCCCTCCTGTGGTGGTCTGGGGAGCAGTGAATGGGGCTCCCTCAGCAGCAGCAACATTACCAGGGTCCCTGTGCTTCTTCATCTGGTCCTGGATGGGTCCTTGTGTCTATGCTAATCAGCCCTTAATCAAGCCACCCTAATGAGGAGGCTTTGTGCTCAGGCTGCAGGTCTTGACCGAGGTGTTCCCCTCCTGTTTCTCTCCAAACTGGCAGGATAGGCACCAAACCACTTGCACGTGGGTGAGGTGGTTCCTGGAGTTTAGGTGTACAGCATGCTTGTTTCCATAAGCACCCTGTTGAGTATTTGTTGTAAAATTTTTTTATCTTTTTTCTTGGAAAGCTGAGTGTAAATACGATTGCTTTTTGATGCTCAAGGTCTGGGGTTTTCTCCCACTGTCTTCACGCTGCTTAGAGAGGCTGGGCTGCACAGGCGGATGGCTTTTGAAAAACTATAGCCAAAACCTTGCGCCCCGTGGCAGATTGCAGGGAGGCTTTCATGAAGGCTTTGAGCTATGCAGTGGGAAACAAAGAGAGCACGGGTTCTCCCTGGAAAGATGACTCGGTACCCTGGAAAGAAAGAGGTCTTGGTGTGTGTCATATTACTCTGAGTCAGCTTTATCACTGAGGAGATTTAATGATAAAAGCGTGTTTACTCAAAACACGGGTTTACAGGAATGGAATGAAGTCACTAAAAAAGCTAAAATCACAAAAACATATTACTGCAGATACACTTAAAGCAAATTCTTCTTTCCTGCTTCAGCGTTTTAGGTAGCTTGTGAGGCTAATTAGCTCTTTTCCAGCCTGCTCTGCAAAGTAGTTAGAATTAAGTGGTGAATTATAGGCGTCTGGCTTCTGGGTGGTTCCCAGAAGGAGTTGCTCAGGAGGGAGTGAGCTCCTGCCTCTTCTCCTGTGTCCCTGGCCCTGTTCCCTGTGGCGGGCAATGGGGCAGCACGTGGTGGTGCTGAGCCAAAATCACTCACACCCACCTTCTCACCACCATGGCTTGATGAGCACTGCTACATACCAGTGTGTTAAGTAGGCATTAAGGCTCCCATCAGGCTTTGGTACTCTTTAAGAGTGACTTAAAAGTTTTATTACATGAGAAATGAGAACAGTGGACCTCTTTTTTCCCCATGTTGATTGTACGTGCTCTGTGCTTTCCGGCGAAGGTACCCCAGATCTATAAAC
>NW_009260775.1:1169771-1184907 GCF_000687185.1 Egretta garzetta
GAGGAATACAGCGCCCAGGCACCGTGATCTTTTACTTTCTAGTAGACTGGGGGTAACAGCTCCTAGGACCCTGTCAACATCTGGTTTCTTACTGAGTTTGTTTGATTTCACTGCACTGGAAGTGGTCTCTTGTGGAAAGAAAATACTGACGAGGGAAAGCTCAAAGAAAAGGAAGTAAGCTTATTAGAAATTCTGAGTTTAGGATCTGTTTTTAGAACTTGAAGTATTCAACACTTGGTTCAAATTAAAGCACAAGCGCCTTGGCTGAATCTGTGACTAAAACTGAAGGAAAGGATGAAAGGTAGACTGACCTTCAGATATTAAAAATCATGATTCTTTTGCATTTTGGGGGGAAATTAGAAAGGCCTTCTGCCCAAAATGGAGTGAAACTAGTTGATCCAAGGTGACCTTTTCAGTCCATTGCACTGGGTGGTTATCCTGTAGGATGAAACAGCTCTGGGCAGGAATCGCGGGGATAACATCACCAGAAAGGTGTATTGGTTCGTGCTTAGTAAGATTGTTCTGAATTGTGAGCCATTAAACTGTTTGTGTTTCAAATATCAACATTTAGCCTGAAACAGGGAGCCAGTCTTGAAATCAGAACCATTTTCATCACCTAACGATGGGAGTGCTTGCAGGAATGTGAAATGCCAACTGTCTGCTGCGCTGACATCAACTGTAGTCCTCAGATTTGACTTACCTAAATACCTTCTGCAGCTGAAATGTGTGAGCTCGTGATTAGAAATACTGAAGGTTGGTTGAGTTGTGGTAGCTGCCGACATGCATGGTCTTGCTTCATGGAAGTAAAATAATTCAAGTAGTTTATTCCACCTGCTGGCTCTTGCTATAGGTATTGGCTGAAAGCAATGTATTGATGCCAGAAGAACTGCTGTTAGAGAAAGGAGAGTTGGTCTCACGGCTTCAGTGCTTGCTTGGTTGACTTTTTCTCAATAATTTATTTCTTCATCTTTGAGACCATCTTATGTGAACCTGAACTGAGGTTGAGATGAAAGCTCTGATGTCAGTGGTGGGACTGTCAGGCCTGTTCAGGTTTTCTTTTAAAATGCAAAGAGTTTTCCCAGTGACTTCTGTGTTAACAGCATCTTTTGAAAACCCTGTAAGGATCTCTTTGTTTTTTACCATAGAAAACACTGGACTGAAATGAAGAAGCAGGAACTTGGCCTTTTTGAAGGCCAAATACTGTGGGTTTTTTTTCTATTGATAAATAGGCTTGGGCAGTTGGTAATCGATAGTTTCGACCTTTTGAATGTTTGTGGGACGATTCACCAGATGCAGAGCAATTAATTGTTTCTGGCAGTGGTACTTGCTTCATTGGTTCTGGTGGCGGCTGGAGAGGAATATGAGTGTTCTCCTGGGCAATGATTATGCGCCACGGATCTTTCAGATCTGGTAAGACTCCAAAAATGTGTAAAAACTGTTTTGTAAATTAAGATCAGAAACTATTTTTAGCTTTTGTTTGTAGTTCAAGCATGATATCATATTTGGCATAGTGCTACAGAAAAACTCCCAGCTCATGGCTCAGATCTGTTCTTTCTCAAGCCGGTGTCTTCAGTGCCTGTTCTTGAGGCTGCCTGTCTCTCCTGAAGAGGAACAGTTCGTGTGATACCAGCTTTTTAGGGGCTGGCTCAGTGTTATCACCCTCATGGGAAGAGGGGCCGGAGGCTTTGCTTGGAGCTGGTCATGACTACATGATTTCCAGCCACCTTATCCTTACATAAAACTGGATTAAACAGCTTTAACTTTTTTGTGCTGGCATGAAGTCCTCTAAGGCCATTCCAGCTAGACGGCCCCAGGCTTCGTGGGAGAGGTGCACAGAACTTGCTTCTGCATTTTTTGATGTTTTTTCCCATCCTTCTGTTTATACTGCTAAATAATAGTAGTAATTTAGGGTTATAAAAGGCTTGAGGAAGCATAGTATCACAACAAAAACATATGTTTGGAACTGTAAAGCATCGCAGGAAACAATGTCCTTCCAAGTTTCATGAAGTTGTGGTATGTTAACTGCCCTTTTGTAACGTCTTTTCCAGTCTTGGATTTTCACATGATGAGGATGGGAGCTGCTGAATTTTGGAGTAACTATGTTAAGTAAAAGTCACTATAATTGTGGAGGAATAATTTTATATTTAATAAGTCTCTTTTCAATAATTTGAAATTTTCCTGAATATTTATTTGAATAAAGTTTTGAATCTGTCAAAAGCTTGAAAGCCTCCTGTATATTTAAATGTAATTTACTTTCGCTACAATCAGATATACAGAGAAATTATTCATTGGAAAGTCAAGTATAAGGGAAGGGGAATATTATTCTTCATACACTTAAAAAAAGCATCCTTTCAAACCAGTGACATCGTCAGTTTATGAAGATAATTTTACAAATTTTGTTAAATTATTATTTCTCTTGTTTCAGAGTTCTTTGACCAAGTATGCAGAAGTGTTTAGCAAGAATACTGTAGGGTTTGCAGTTAAGGGTAAAACACATCTTTGTCAGATGGCTTTTTTTTAGTGTTCTGTTTGCTGGCTGAAACATTCTTCTTACCCTTTCTCCATATAAATGTTTTCTTCTTCCAAATGTGAAGTTTTATTCTCTTGCAAGGTTGAAAAGGATGCAGTTAGCCTGAGGGGCAGAACAGCCAATATACAGTACTGGAATAATTTAAAGCCTGGTAACTTGTGAATTAATAGGACTATAAAAGAAAGCCTTGTAATACTAGAAAACAAGCCCTCCCTGATTCCCACAGGAATTGTACAATGTGTTTATAGACCTGAGGTATCCTGTGAGAAGACATTTCACACCATTATTGTATTATGCACAGCAGAAGAAATAGTAAAGAAGCAGCTACTGAAGAGATAAATAGAAGGGTAAATATTACAGAGGTGTAATGTGTATTTGCAATGGTCTACTCTCTACGTTAAAGCTAGATTTCATGAATGAAGAAGCATAGCTTTCCAGGCAAACGGACAGAAAAGGCAGCCCAATGAATTGTCCCCTTACCTTCATTACAGCAACGAGGGGCCAGGATATTGCCAATACATAGGCAATACGGCCGATGCTGTTGTGTCTCAACCTGAGACGGCTCCTGCAAGACCAACCCGGCGGCCGTCCCTCACATGTGCTTTGCAGCATTCCTAATTGGAGGAGCACCATGCTGAGAACTTGGACCAACCTTTGGGGCTGCAGAAGATATGTGTGGACCTTGGTCTTGCTGGTGCCCGCTGCAGCTTGAATGTTCTCCTTGCTGGAGACCTGACTACAGCGATTAATACAAACCTTCCCCGGTCAGTATGACTTTCAGAAAACACTTGACAGCCTAGTTTTATGGAAGGCTTTTATTGACAGTCACTTAGGATAAATAATGTCATTCCTTTGTGTTTTTGCAACTCGTGAGTAATGGCACGATGTTGGGCTATTCTGTTTTAAGCCTTTAGACTGTAATGGCATTGTACGTGTTGTGTAAGTAATGTTGTTTTTTACGAGTTTGTCAAAACTCTTAACAGGTGTCTTAAAGGAAGTAACACTTCCAGAGCCTTCCCCCCCATTTTTCAGAAATCATTACTGTATTGTAGTGTGCCGTAACTAGTGGAAGTGAAGCAAATGTTCATCTCCTGAGTGCCTGTAAATGTACTGCCTCGAATATTCAGCTTAGCATGGCGAATAGTCCGTATGTGGCCTGCCTCTTGCTATACTTTCTACTTTTTTGCACTTTGAGTGAAGCACTTGGTTAACTCCTACGAAATCTAGTATTAAAATGTCCAGTTCTCAGGGCTCTGCAGAAAGTATCTGCACATGAAGTCCTACTCCACCTCTCGGCATCAGTGGCTCTAGCCTGGACAGTAAGCACCTCATAGCGTTACAAGGAATAGGATCAAAACCAAGCAGCACCAAGACAGCTAACAAACGTCACCACTTCATGTACACAAATATGGTTTTTTAATTAAATAAGCAGTTTTAAAGAGTATACTATCTGTTACTTTAAAAAAAAAAAAAACAAAACCACTTTTCCTATGAAAACTTTTACAGCTGAACACTAGGAGAGGTGAAGAATGTTCTCTGTAGCATTGTGCTCATGCTAACATGACGGTGTTTTGGAGAAGGCTTTCCAAATACAATGGCTGGGGTTTTTTGTGCGCAAGTCATCTTGGTTTCTAAATAATGTAGACAGCTCAGTAGAGGAAATGAAATATGAAAACTGTAATGTAAATATTTTTAATCTCAAAAGCATGTTGCTCCTGCTATCTAATATACCTACCTACCTACATATATATATACACATATGTATATGGATTTCTGAATGTGCTGCCAGGTGCTATAGCCTAATGTTTCCTGAGACTTTGTAAGTGTGAGACAGAGGAGCTGGCAGCTATCTGAGCCTGTTCAGTGCTGTGCTTCACATCCTTCCAGATAAGAAGGCATTGGGATTTATTTTGCTCTGCCTGCCCCAAGTGCTTGCAACCTCAACAGGCAGCAAAGAAAGGACAGAAAGTGGAGTGGTTCATCTAACTTCTTGCAGTAATTAATTTATTTACTGGGGTTTCATCACATTTCTGAGTATTAAATAAACCCAGACTATTTGTCTTACAACCCAGAATTAATTTTGGTTTGTGGCTCTCCCACCAAATAGCCAATAATGGAATCAAGAAAATGCTTCCTGGATCTCTGCTGACTTTCTGTTTAATCACATTACTCTTCATAATCATAGAATCATAGAATGCCTTGGGTTGGAAGGGACCTTTAGAGGCCATCTAGCCCACCCCCCCTGCAGTGAGCAGGGACACCGCTAACTAGATCAGGTTGCTCAGAGCCCCATCCCACCTGGCCTTGAATGTTTCCAGGGATGGGGCCTTCACCACCTCCCTGGGCAACCCGTTCCAGTGTTTCACCACCCTCATTGTAAAGAATTTCTTCCTTATATCCAGCCTAAACCTACCCTGTTTTAGCTTAAAGCCATTACCCCTTGTCCTGTCACAGCTGGCCCTGCTAAAAAGGTTTTCCCCATCTTTCCTATAGGCCCCCTTTAGGTACTGAAAGGCCGCAATCAGGTCTCCTCACAGCCTTCTCTTCTCCAGGCTGAACAAGCCCAACTCTCTCAGCCTGTCCTCGGATCATTTTTGTAGTCTTCCTCTAGACCCACTCCAGCAGGTCCATGTCCTTCTTGTGCTGAGGGCTCCGGAGCTGGACACAGGGCTCCAGGTGGGGTCTCACCAGAGCAGAGTAGAGGGGCAGAATCTCCTCCCTCGACCTGCTGGCCACGCTTCTCCTGATGCAGCCCAGGGTACAGTTGGCCTTCTGGGCTGCCAGCGCACATGGCCAGCTCATGTCCAGCTTTTCATCCATCAGTATCCCCGGGCTGCTCTCAATCCTTTCTTCCCCCAGCCTGTATTGATACCGGGGGTTACCCCGACCCAGGTGCAGGACCTTGCACTTGGCCTTGTTGAACCTCATGAGGTTCACACAGGCCCACCTCTCCAGCCTGTCCAGGTCTCTCTGGATGACATCCCGTCCTGGCGTGTCAGCTGCACCACTCAGCTTGGTGTCATCTGCAAACTTGCTGAGGGTACACTTGATCTCACTGTCTATGTCATTGATGAATATAATAAAAGGCACTGGTCCCAGTACGGACCCCTGAGGGACACCACTTGTCACTGGTCTCCATCTCGACATCGCGCCGTTGACCACTACCCTCTTGATGGGACCATCCAACCAATTCCTTATCCACCGAACAGTCCACCCGTCAAATCCAATAGTTGGAAGCAATTTTATGTCTGCTGCTGACACACGCTTCGTACAAAATAATTGTGAAAATCCATAGCCTATGGAGCATGTAACCAGCTTTAAAGGACAACTCCCCCGCCCTCAGGTTGAATGTCTACAGAAGACATTTCAAGAAATTCACTGTCTTAACTTCTTACTTAAGCAGTCTTCTAAAGGAGCCCCAAATATGCCAAGTTGTTACAGGATGCTCAGTGCAGTCTGACAAGGCTTTGAATTTTGCCAGCTTCTCAAGAGAATATTGTGCCAGAAGTATGTCTCTTTCCTTTTTTCCTTTTTTATTTTTTTTTCTGAGGTGCAGTAGCTTCATTTGGAGTAGAAGATGCCTTAGGCTCTTCTGTAGTGCTTCAGGCAAATAACAGTGTAATCCAAGTTTCAGCAGTTTATAGTAAATAATTGAATAAAAAAAATCTAGAAATGTGATGCTTGCAGGTTAATTTTCCTCCTTAACTGCGCTTCTTACATGCTTGTAGTGGTGGATTTGTATAAAGTAGTTCCAAAAATGACAGTAGCGTCTCCTTACCTTACTCCTGGCGCATCTGTTCCCAGTAGTATCTGCTGACCTTTGCTATTGAAGGAAGTTTGTGCTGCCCTTGTTCTTTTGTGCCAGCATTGCAGAATCAACTGATATAAAATGGGGAGTTTAGTTTATTTTATGGCTAACACAATGGTGAACTGAAGTTTTTGTAGTTCGCCTTAATTTTCACAGTGCTTGGTCTCTGTTCTCATTTTCTAAAAACTCTTGAATGGCTATTCTTTACTGCCATTTCATGGTAAGCATAATGAAGCAGAAGAGGTCCATTTTCCTACTCCACTGCCTCCCAGGGTATCATTTGCAAATCATGAAGAGGAAGGTTGCATATGAAGGGCTATCCAAGTGCCAGAGATGTCCTCACTGGACCACAAACTCTGTAACTGCGTCACCTAGAAAGCACTTCTGATTTTCTGAAATTCAGGGTGGATTTAACTGAACTTGAGATTTCTTTGGTTAATTCTCCATCGTGAATGCATGATGGAGAAAACCTGTAGCCATTATAGCATGATGGATGCCAGGGAAGTTTTTTTATATTTATGTTAGATAAGAGCAGTTAATTTGACGGAATGCAATCTCCATTGCCACCCTTCTCTCACCCTGTTTGCTAAATCTGAGCACATATCCCGTTGTTAAGGTTTTGCTCCTCCACTCCTCCACATCTTTCAGAATTGGAATTGGGGTGGCAGGAAATCCAGCTGAGGCACTGTTATTTTTGTTCATCATACAGAGTTTATATTTTAAAAATAAATAAAGTTATTTTTACAAAAGGGCAATAACGCGTGTGAACATAACATAGAAAAATCACAGAGGAGACATCAAATCCTTAAATGTTAAATAATCTGCTTTACAAATTAGAAGAGTTACGCCAATTCCCATCCTATCTGGGACCTTTCCGCAGTGAGACTTTTGAAGACTGAAATGTGTATTTCGCAATAGACTGGCAATAGTCAACAGCATATATTTCTGTTTCCCCATTTTTCTTTTTTTCAAATGCAGATACAGAAAGAAACTTTCCTTGCATGTTCTTCAGATTCATTTCTGCTCTATTCCAGAATAATGTATTAGACCTTAAGGCAAGAACAGAGCATGATGATCCAGGCTGACTTCTGGTGAGGCCAACTGTTCTTGTATCTAACCCAGCTTCCTGTGGTGGAAATAAAACAACTTGTGTTTATTTATTTTTAAGTACAAAATTAAATGCATTAACAGCAAATGAACACTTACACTTATTTTTGTTAGATGTATTGGCTCTAGGTGTCAGATAACCTGTTTGAAAATTTGATTCCTTTTTTTCCCTTAGCCTCCTATTTTTCGTACTGAATAGAAAATGTGTTATTGTGGGCCTGGATGAAACCTTACTAATTGTTTGAGTTTTCTTATTCATAGTAAAAGTAAGAAGAGCATTATAAAAACAGCTGAAAGCATGAGAACCTTTGCTCCCCAAAATCCTGTCCTTTGGCTGGCATAGAGGTTTAACTTTGAGACAGAAGGGGTTTCCCCTGCCGTCTGATAACCATTCCTGGGATGGGAAGATAGTATATTGAAAACACGAGTGGCCAAGGGAGAAGCATTAGGAAACCAAGCACAGCATCAGAACAAGTACTAGGAACAAGATCAGTGGGGAAAAAATTGCAGCCAAGGGGTTGTTCAGGCTAAATGTTGGCAGTATAGGACTGGGAACTGTTACCAAAGAAACCAGCTTTTCCTTTATTGTATTGTGGAGAAGGGAAAAGGACACTGCATGCTTTTTGTAAGAGAGTTGGGCTGTATCAGACAAACGCTCGACCCCATTGTGGTTTCTTTTTCTGACACAAGTACCTGCAATAGCAGAAGTTTGGCTTTATGTCTCAGAAATGCATAAATGCTTCCATGCACTATACGCACACCTGTGAGCACATGCGCCATTTACTTTTCTGGTACAGCAAATTAACCAGACGGAGTTAGTAGTGAAGGTCAAAATCTAATAAGGTTATCTGCTTCAGCACAATGTATTTCATTTCAGTACTAAAATGGTGAAGCAGGGCTAGGCATCTAAGCCAATAGACATGAAAAAATAATGAATACATTTTGTTCTGATTTGCCAAGTTCATCTTGCTCAAACTTCCTTGGCTCTTAAGATACAATAGCTATTGACCTAGTTCTAAAAATATACAGGATCAGGTAGTATCTTAAATTTTTCTTATGTTGAAGCTTTGAAACTGTCGCTTGCAGCTGGCAAATATATGCTGGTAGGGAACACCATCATCGTGAAATGCTGCAGACTGAAAAAAGTCACCTGCTCGTCCCTGGGATGAGTGCCATCGCTGTCTGATGGGAACGTCAGGCTGGTCTCTCAGCCTCTGAGTGGGATGCAGATGTTTCCAATGGGAGAGGAATTTACCTGTGTAGTATAAGGGACAATGCAGCAAGAGGTGACACTTAGTGTTTTGCATCTGACTTCTTGTATTCAAGCATAGGACTTTTTTTTTCCCTTTTCTCTAAAGACAAACCCACAACCTCGTAAATACTAGACGTTTGCTCATGTACTAGAAGAGCAGCTGTTTGTTTTGGCTGATTCAACTTTAAAGTAAATATCCTAACAAAATAATAGAAAAATATATGTGGAATATTGTACCTTTGGCATTTATGGTACGGTGCACTAAGTTCTCATTAAATTTATCATCTTCATTTTTGCATAGTGGTTGGGCATCTAGTCAAAACAATGTGTGCTCACAAATAACTAGGCCTTTGCCTGGAATACTCAAGCAATGTATGACATTGGCTTTCCTTATTGCCCTTGTTTGCTCTCTTTTTGTTGTGTGTCTTGGGCATCAGGTCTGTGAATTGGGTCCAATGTTCAAATCCAACCCAAGTTATTCCCCCCAGTCCTTTCTGCACAATCCTTTGATGCCTATATTGAAGCTGGGCTGCAGTTAATTTTCCAGGGTGGACTTACTGAAAGGGGAAGTGCGGCAGGTTGATGTTTTCCCATTTTTAGTCTTCACGTCCTTTTGGATCCCAACTCAAAGGTGAGAAAGCAAAAGCAAAATACACATCAGCTTGTGATAAACATGGCTCTCAGGAAATACTGCAGTCTGCAGATCAGAGGTAGAGGTATTATATTAATATCTGTTGCAGTCTCTAAAAGCTTTTGCCCTGCTCCCAGCAAGCTGCTACCAATAGTCAATTCGTTCTGTAGGATATTGCTAGATGCTTTTTATTCCCTCCGTTTACAACCGTTCATGGGTGCGAGAAGGTTTATGGGCCCTGCCCTGTCACCTTGCCTTCCCTTTGAACTTGAATCCTCAGTTGAAATCTGGACCTTCTCATAGACCTCATTCCTTGCGTATTTGTTTAATTTCATACCGAATTGACTGTCTTCCTGCTCTGGGCTTTGCTTCCACGTGACCACATTTTGTTTCCATTACTTAAAGTTGCAGAAAACCTATTTCCTGTTTCCTTGTAACTCTTTAATTTAGTGCATTTTAATGTGTCTGTCCATGTTTCTTTCCTGTGAATATAATGTCAAATAGAGAAGAAAATCTAGGATGATGTAAAGAAAAGCTTTATCATCAATAGCATGGGGATAGCTCTGTTATTTCTGGGCAAAGGCCACAAATGAGTTATTGAAGACGTGATAAGGGAAGGGGACACTATTGTAGGAAACTTCTCTATCATGCATAACCCACATAAATCACTGTATGTGGGCAGAGGAATACTTTCAAGAATTTTAAATTCTTGTTGTGACTAGAATGAGTTAAAGATATAAATGTTAGTTGTTAGAACAGTCAAATTGATTGAACAAGTTGGTGTTTTTTAGAGCAGTGCGGGTGTGATGAAGTCTTACCAAAGCAAGACAGGCTCTGGGAGATGCTTGACTAGATGGGATTGCTGGCCAGCTCCTTTGAGGACCACATCTCCACCTCCAGTACAGTTTGTTTGTTGTGAAGCCATAAACTCCAGAGTCCTCAGGCCTGAGGAGGGAGGTGCTCTAACTGGGACTGCCCTGAAGTTGGGGGTTTCTGGCCCCTTTCTCACCTGTCTTCTCATTCTCCACCTTTGTCCTAGCACCCTTAGTGCAACCGGATTAGGCACCCTGTCATTGCGTCTATAGCAGCAGTGTTTGCTGAGCAGACACAAGAGGAATCAAGGAGCTTCCTGTCATTGCGTCTATAGCAGCAGTGTTCATTTTGCTGAGCAGACACAAGAGGAATCAAGGAGCTTATGTATTTTTGGCAGAACAACATATCTAGGTCGGGGTTGATTTATAACGTCTTTTATGATGGTCTAGTTTGGTCAAGAAAGAAAATAAATGGACCTGAAGCCTGAAGACCCACAAAAGGCTGGTGGGCATGTGATTTTTGTCAGCTCTAATGGGCCCTCTTTTGTATCATTCATTCTGGATCACTGGTGTACCTTGTCCCTTTGCTCCAGGGTCCCCTGGGAGCTGTGAACAGCCATACATGTAGCTTCTGCCTCGAAGGCTTACTCTTTCCAAGACCAAATTATTTAGCTTGATGCAGTTTGAGCTTGGAAAACTTCTCTGGTGGTGTAAAGGACCACCTTTCAGTCCTGTAGAGATGCCAGCAGTCAGAATTAATTTGGTGACGAACTTGTTAGTAGGAGAGCAGTTACACTTCCCACTTTTAACCACACTGAGTCTGGTTTGTCCAGCGCCTCCAACTATAAAATTTTTATTCTGTGAAGTGAAGGAAAATAACATCTTCCTCTGAGACACTCATTTAAAATAAGCATCTCATTTGAAGCTCAGTGGTGATCTGGGATGTTGAGAGAAAATCTGATGGAGGGATTAATTGTGGGTTTGGGGATGGGATATATTTGACTGTAATTATGACCTCATCCTTAAGAGAAAAAAAGAAAAAGATGGGCACAGTTCTGATTTCTAATGTCTACTTTTTCACCACTGGTAGTAGGTTTGGGTAATCTGTTGCACCTGAGGAATAAGATCTTGGGTTTACGGCAGGTAATACAAACACAATTCAGTAGCTGTCAAAAATGCAAATAGATTTTTAGGAATTATAGAAAGGAAATACAGAACAAAACAGAACCAGAGCTTTTGAAGCAGCTGCCTGATCCATCCTTGCCTCCTCTGCTTTGGTTTGCTTGGGAGCAGGCTCGGGGCCCACAAGCAGGATTCATTTTAGGTGAAACTCACCCAAAAGGTGCACTAAGAAACACACCTAATGTGCTTAATATGCAAATGGACATTTGGTCTGATCTATTCCAAAATATCCCCCCAGTATACGTATATAGAGTCGGGTCGTCTGCTCCGCACACCTGCCCCTCTGGTGTGGCAGTACTTGCTCATGTGGAGGTAGCCAGAGAAGCTCCTGCTCTGGGATGGTGGGGCGGAGGACCATGCCATAGACCTGTGCTTGCTACGTGCTTGTGCTCCTCTCCAGGTGTCTCCAGGTACGGGAGATCCGATACTGGGCCAGGCTAGACCTTTGGTCTGTTATGGCTGCGTGAAGGATATCAGGGTCTTAATTTTAATGGAGACATTAATAGAGATAGTATTGAAATAGAGTTTCTGAAAAATAACAATAGTTGTCGTCTTCTTCTTTTTTGGTCATATGAGCACGAAGGACCTTACCAGGAACAGTGTATTTGTTGCCTCCATTTCTGAATGTAAGAAGGAGGAATATCCATCCTGTTGCTAATACAGTCCACATCCCGTATTAAGAACAAGCTTACCTCTCTCACAAAATCTGGCTTAACTTATGCTGTTAATGAAGGCCTGGGAATGGGATCCCCCGGCCAAGCTGTGCTCCAACGCTATCCGTCCTTTAAATGTTCCCTCCATAGCCTTTTAATCTCAGAGGGTGTTTTCTGCCTCCTGGTGATGCTCCGTCTTAATTCATTCTATACAGTATAACTTGAATATAATGTCATAGCTAATATCCACCATCTGCTTGTGAACCACAACAGTTTTTTTCTACCACGTCACAACAGCAACTGAACTCTGGCTACCTGAAATCTGTCCAAGAGCAGACACCTAACTTGGATCCTCCGAGTTCCTCTCTGGCAGTCCTTACCTCTCTCTGCCAACTCCACGTGCTACTTAGGATCACAGAATGGTTTGGGTTGGAAGGGACCTTCAAGGATCATCTAGTCCAATCCCCTGCTGTAGGCAGAGACATCACTAGATCAGGTTTCTTAAAGCTCCATCCAGCCTGACCTTGAACACTTCTAATGATGGAACATCCACAACTCCTCTGGGCAACCTGTTCCAGTGTCTTAACACCCTCATCATAAAAAAAAAAAGTTCCTTATATCCAACCTAAATCTACCCTCTTTCAGTTTGAAACCATCACCCCCTGTTCTGTCACTACAGGCCCTGGTAAAATCTCTCTCTCCATCTTTCTTACAAGCCCCCCTTAAGTACTGAAAGGCCGCAATAAGGTCTCCCCGCAGCCTTCTCTTCTCCACGCTGAACAACCCCAACTCCCTCAGCCTTTCTTCAGAGGAGAGGTGCTCCAGCCCTCTGATCCTCTTTGTGGCCTCCTCTGGACCCATTCCAACAGGTCCATGTCTCTTTTGTACTTGGATGCAGTACTGGGGTCTCACCTGAGCAGAGTAGAGGGGGAAGAGAGGGGTAGGAGGGGGAAACTTCTATGCTTACCTTTTGGCGACCTGTTTATATCAGTCTCAACTAGCCTGGAGTGGAGGAAGCCTGTACACCTCATGTTTTCTGGGCCATAAACTCATCTGAAGTGCCAGGAGAGCAATCCTTGAGGACACTTACCAATGGGAGCCTTTAAATTTCTCAACACGTAACAGCCATTCAGCCTGAGGCACCTTGTTGGTGCAGTGCCCAAGCCATGTGCCATGAGGCTGAAGGAGGGTGTCAGCAGAACCAGCAGCAGGTCGGCAGCGGTTTGAAGGGATAGGTACGGATACACAGAATATTTGTGTAGCCCTGATTGCTCCAGTAACCAAAGAAGTGAACGTTTCAACACAGGACACTGTGCAGAAATAAAGAAAGGCTTAAGAGAGGACTTAGGCGCCGTGCTTCTTACTCAGATAGTCTTTCTTTCTCATCCAGGTATCTTAATGAATTGACTGCCTGCAATGACCCTGCCTACATGAGCAGTGAGGTTTTTGCAGGTGCTGGTCCTATTCATCTCAAGGTCATAGGCCCTGGTACACTCGTGTGTCAAACGTGGGGTTTTTATATAAAAGCGTTCATTTCTAGATGATCATCACTGCCATCCATATGGCTGTGTAGAAGGAAGGATGCCGGTTGGGTGGTGAGCTGTCACCTCTCTCCCCCCCTTCTTCTCTCTCTTCACTTCTCTCCTTTACGTTCAGGCTTTGGCTGCAGTCCCTGGAACCAGCTGCTATCAGACTGTGGAAGATCTTCTTCTGATGCCAGCAGCAGCATCTGGATGCCTGGCACAGCTCTTCGAACAGTTGTCTTGATTTCTGTTGTGGTCAGCATGCAGCTGGAATTTTTTATCCTGCCTGGATGCCTTTTCTTTTTGGCTTACCTTGAATTATTTGGAATTTATATGTTTCCATCCCATGGGGGAAACAGGACTCTTTGCAGTTACTTCTCAGTACTTGTGTAGAGGATCCTTGCAGCTGAAATACAGCGAGAATTCCCTTCTGCCTTTGCATTTGGATGCGCTTCTTGTCGGAGAAGCACACTAAAACTTACTCTCACCCTGAAGCTGTTGCAGTCTTGCAGAGCGTGTGCTGGGACTGTGAGTACAAAAGGAGAAGCTTTTGTAGAGGTGGTTGCAAATTTTTAAAAACATATTTTGTATGAGAAAATCCTAATTTATCCAGGCAGGAACATTTTGCAATGTGTATTTTTTAAAATGAAGATTCAGCAAGGATCTTTCTTGGGTCTAAGGTGGGATTCCTGCTTGCAGATATGGATATGAAAGCAAAAAACCAAAAAACAAAGCCCCTGAGTTAGTAGTAACGAACCTCTCCCTCCCCTTCACCTGGATATGAGGGAGCCAGGTTCAGGTTCCTGTTCTACCCAATTTAGTGCTATGACAACCTGGCTGCAAATCTGGCGTTTCCCGACACAGCCTTTCACTAGGCCAGCTGAGATGTTAGCCCCATAGTCCGCTGGCTAACACATATGCCTGAGAGACAAGGAGCTACACCTGAATCCAGGGCTTCCCCAAACCAAGGCGGTGAATTCCCCAAAATGTTAGGAAGAACTTCTTTTTGTCACGTGGTGGGGCAAAGCGAGGTATCACTGCTGCATTTTTTTGTAAAAGGGTCTTGTTTGTGGTCTGGGCTGTAGTTAAACCACTCATTCTCTTTTCATGCTTGCTTACTTTTTTACCGTGTGGGGGTGCGAGACATCTGGGGTGCAGGTTTCATCGTCCTAGAAATCCTCCTCCACTGCCCCTTGCTGCGCTGAGACAGATCCTTGCCTGACAGCAGTTTCCTCAGGCTGCAAGCAAACACGCACCCTGCAGCAGGAGAAGCCAGAGAGGATTGCTACCAAATTAGGAGACGGATTTGCTGGCTAAGTCAGCAGAGGTACTGTGGAAATGTAAAAGACAGCTTTCAGATCCACCAGCTGCCCCGAAGAAGCCTGAAGTAGTTTCTGGAGCAACAGTTTCAGGGGTGCAGTGAAAGCGAGCAGATGTTTTTGAGTTGCCTGGGGCTTCCTTTACTTAGGGCCGGGTGGTTGTCACTTTTGGCCCCTTGGGACAACTTTCTTTAGGAGGAAAAACTGCATTTCGTTGTGTCTGAAAATGTGGTCCCCGAACTGCATCAGGAGAGTCCTTTCTGGGGGGAGCATGCCTGTTGGCACTTGTGCTGTGGCTGCTGCCAGGCTTGCAGCCCCG
>NW_009260775.1:1184929-1197611 GCF_000687185.1 Egretta garzetta
TCCCCCGGCCTGGCTCGGCTGCCCCCCTGCCACACCAGGTGAAAGGGAGGGAGAAGGGGGTTTGGCCTCCTCAAACTATTGCTTCTTTATGGAAGTGGCCAAAAGAGCAGAGTGGAGCTATTCTTGTCCAGGAAAGGCTTTTGCAGGTGATGGCTTTGTGTCCTTGCCACCCTGAGTCGTTTGTGGCAGGAGACGAGAAGACAAAGCTGAGAGTGAGGAGCTCGGGACTGGAGTTCCCACTGAGGATGGGTGGGCTGGGGACTGCTTTCACTTGTCCTCACCGGTCCCTGTCACCCAAGGTCCATCCCAAGCAGCAGCGATACCCCTGCCTCCCCATGGCTGTGCTCCTGCGGTGTGGGAGGAAGAAGTAGGGGAGAGCTGGACCCTCCCAGGTGATTTTGGGGTGCAGAGTGAAATAGGGCCTGAGTCTTGTTGGCAGGTGTTCATTATAGCTCTGACCTCTTCAAAAGAACAGCCTTTATTTGGCTTTTGAACCAAAAAGGTTGGGACACCGTTAGTTTATTTAAGGCTAACAGCAAGTCAGCAGCATTACTCCCAGGACTTCATGTGATCTTTCCTACCTGAGCTAGCTCAGTATTCCCCTCGCTTGGCAGATACGTTAACTGAAATAATAAGGGAAGATGTGACTGCGGTTACAGATGGTGCTTGGCAAGGACTCTTTGTCCTGTACGTTAGCCACAGATTTATCCTTCTGCTATGTGTACCGTCAGTTTTTCATTTCCTCCCTTTTTGCTGTATTCCAGTTTCCCTTCTTTTTCCTTCATTATCGTTGCCTTTGCCCAGCCTTATTTCTCCCTATGGTTCAGTGACAGCCATCTTTCACCTTGGGTCTTCCCCTCAGCATCAGCGAGAGAGGAGAGCGTACACACGTACCACGTGCAGACATCTACACACACACACACCCCCACAGACGTACACGTGCATCGGGATCCCTGCCCGTGCGGGCATGTGCACGTGCCCAACTATGTCTGATTGGTTTTGCACCAGTAATTTAACCTAAGCCAACTAGCTTTTATTAAATCCACAGCTGTCAAATAGGGCATAGGCAAGAACCGCAAACCAGATGTTTCTTCTCTTTCACCACATGCTGTTCTGACTGCGTCTTGTACGTAATCCGCATGTGCCCCCAGTGAAGTTACAGCAAGGTGGGGTGTTTACTTACAAGAAGACAGTCTTTGGGTTTGTAGTTTGGACTGATCGTACCACAAGTAAAAATCTATAGATCTGTTCTATGCATTTCAATTATCATTACTACAGGCTTTTTTTTTTTTTTTTTTTTTTTTTTTTTTTTTTTTTTTTTTTTTTTTTTTTTTTTTTTTTTTTTTTTTTTTTTTTTTTTTTTTTTTTTTTTTTTTAGCAGGGGAGGAGTAATTTTTGAGGAATTTGTAATACATTACTTGTAACTTAAAGGCAGGGTATCTGAAATGTGTAGCTGTGATCTAATTCTGGCTGCATCCTAGAAAATATACATTTAGTCAAAGAGGGGACTTTAGATTCCTGGATGTTATCCAGAGTTCAGTCCAGTGACACTTTAACCACAGGCAGGAGAAAGAACAATTTCAGCCCTTTTTCTCTCTTTCTGGCAGGCTGAGAAAATACAGACCGTTCTCCCTTATTTTCATGGACAATTTGCTTTGTGCCATACTTAACTGGCTGTGCTGAAGATACATAGCCAATGTAAAAAACCCCTTAATTTATAAACTGTTTACACTGGAGAATATCCTTCACCAAAATCATGTTGCTATTTTTAGCTCTGTTAGTGTATGGAGGATGACTAATGAGAACTGAACAATAGCAACGATCTTGGGCTGCTGCTGTGAAAGGTAATCCCTACCTGAAACGTCCTTAAAAACATGCTGTTTGGGGACTTAGTAACAAGTTAATAGTGGTGCGTTAAAGAGCATTGTGCCCCACTCTGACTTTTGTTGAAAAGAGGGGTCGGACTGGAACGATTTGCTTTATAGCAAAAGTGGAGGAAACTGGTTTGCCTTCCGCAGACCCAAATGAGTGCCCAAGGAGGGTGAATGGCTATAGCAGGTCTTCCCCATTCCTCCTGCTTGTTGGTCAAATCTTCATTGTTTCCTTAATTCTCAGTGCTTCTGAAATGGGAATTTCTGTTTGTTTTCTGACTGAGCAGTTCTAATCTCACAAGGTATTTATCAAGTACAGCCTGGACTACTTATGGGAAACACAGACAGTACATTGAACACCTTAATAACTTCTCCGAAGACAAGACCACTCCTTGGTTAACAAGTTTTTCTCTTTCTAAATGAGTCGCTGTTGCAAGATTTGTTTTCCTCATCCTAAATGCAAGGTCCATCACGAATCCATCTAGCTTCTTGGTTCTGGTTATCAGATCAGAAATGCCGTGGCCACGTGGAGCAAAGCACTCATCCAATGTTGACTTCTGCTCTTTCAGAATTTGGGGGTTAGCCTTGTGGCAACAGGATTTTTGTGAGTCGGGTATCGTTCTGGCCTTCTGCAGCCTGCATAAAAGAATAATGATTTGGTTTATTTAACAAAAATGCAATTGTGTGTCTGTTCCAGGGTGGGATGAAATTCTATTCCTGGCTTCTCCAGCAGCGTGCAGGAAGGCTATCACAAGGCAATGAAACCATGAACGAAGGCCCTTCCTGGGTGTATTTTGGTAGTCTTTTGCATGACTGGATTAGGAATGAGAGGGTCCATACTGCAATGCAGATCATCACTAGCAAATTTTAGAGTATATCTGTTAAAATCTATGGAGTTCGCATTTCTCTGAGTACTTAGTGTACAGGCTCAGGCAGGCAACACCGCACCTCCGAGACTTCAGCGATAAACCCCTCCGTCTTTGCATCTGCTTGGCCTAGGAAGAGTTGACATTTCATGGCATGTGAGCTGACTGCGTGCTGCACTTCTGTGTTTGGCAGGTACTTTCAGCCACCACAAACAGAATTTAAGAGAAAATACCCATGATCTTAGTATATCATCTCACTCTATTGCAAGTGAGGAATGGAAAAGGAATATTGTTTTCATGATAAATCAGGCATCCTTCCTGACCACGGTGTTACTACTTAATTGTGAATGGCATTGCTTAGGAATTTCAAAGGGAAAATACAACAAGATGAGAACACTAAGAGTTTTTTAAATGCTTGCATCACTTTAGCCCAAAGTAGAGTACTGAGCAATGCTATACTTTAAACCATAATATTTTTGCTTTCAGTGGTGCTCTGTAATTGAGCTGCCAGTCTACCTTCTTTTATTTCCTTCATACTTTTGTCACTGCTTCTGCAGAAGAAGCACAAAATATTCCTTTTCCCTGCTGTGATTAAGATTCATCATCTCATGAAGATTTCATTTTTCCTTCCATTTCCACTTCCATGGTAAAGCAGTGACCGATCATGATCAAGTCATTGTATACCAGCTAAAAAGGTTTAAACTGACAGAAAGAATCAGTCCTAGAAGAGAAGACAGCTTTGCCATAACATCTGTTTCTTTGAGGGAAGGAATAGTTTCATTTGGGATGGAAAGTATGTATTTATGGATATGAAGTTGTTCTTTTGCAGTGCTTTGGTGCATTTGCTACATTCCAGCACTGCATTTTATGTTAGTAAAGTCAGTTTAATGCCATAAAATATCTGCTTGTGCTAGCTGGTAGATGATTAACCTTCGTAATGCATTTCATACCCCTAAGAGTTTCTCACTGTAGTATATTGCCATGCTAATCCCATTTTTGTTACTTGAACACCTGTATTGTTCAAAATGGGTGGATAGAAGATTGCTTTAAGCATTAAATTCATGGGGAAAAGCTCTGGAAAGGGGAATGGCCAAAGAATATTTGTCCAGGCTGCAAGAAGCTCTTGACAAATTGTTTTGGAGACCTTTGGTGAGGTTACTGAGTTGTTAGAGCCACAAAGCAATCTTCTCAAGAGGAGAGGCAGCCATGACAATAGCTGAGGACTGGTTTTGAGAAGAGAAGGCTATTAGTGGTTGGGCCATTGTGAAGAAGGACTTGGGAGCGCTGGTAAGTAAAGCACGGCAAGTTTGGCCAACGTAAGCTTTGTGGTACTGATTGACAGCATTGCCTTGGGCCCAAGCATGTGTTGATGCCCACGGATGAAATATGCCATGGTCAGAACAAGCCAGATGAGGAGGCAGAGGCAGAAGGTCAGACACAGCTACGCTGTTGGCTCGGTGAGCAAGCTGGAGCCCAGGAGAACAGCGGAGCAGAGGAGCCACGCTGGCACCTCCATTAAGACTTTAAGGCTTTCATGTGAAGCGTGTAACCTTTCCAGAAATTGTTTATTGCCAGTGGGAGGCTGAAGTACATATGTTTATTTAAAAGACCTGGCTGTGCTCAATTTTTAATGCATTGATCTTTTTTCTTCTTTCCACTGTTTCTATTTATCTAGTAATAGCTTCCTGGGTGGTAAACCCAGGCAAAATAACTCTCAAGCCATATAATTCCTGATAATGTGGCAGCTAGAGAAGGATTTACACTGTTCTCGTTGGAATGATTTTAACTGAAAGGCAGCAAACTCTGGATAGAGGCAGATCAACAAAAAAAAAAAGAAAAATTTATTACACTTGGCTACATTTGTTGTTGTAGTGAGTGGGTGTGAGAGACATATTTTCATGATCAGCCGCAAATTCAGGGCACGGCATTGGGTCAGATGGTGTAATAATGTCTACCGTGTTTCTAGTTACTATGCTTATAACATCGTCTGACTACAATTAATAGCTTGTTCCAGGGCAAAAAACTTCATTGTTTCCATTTCCATTTTGTTTCAAGTCCTCGATTCATTGCGATCAGGTCACTTGTGGCAGAACTTCAACAAGGAGCTGGGACCACACGTCCGTGCGGTTTGTGTGCTGGATTCACGGGGACGGTCAGCCTACTGTTCCTGAAGACAAGTCCTCGTGGATGCCAGCAGGAAAGTCAGGGCTGTGATGGGGAGCAGGAGGGCTATGAAGAATGGAGGAGGGAGATGCTGCTCTTCTGTCCTGCTCTGCTGCCATGTCCCAGATAGCTGGTGGCATCTGCCAGCTACCTGTTTTCAGTGCTGTCCCCTCTCCACAGGGCCTCTGGGTCTTCTCTGTGGACACCTTCTTAAGTACTGAAGCCGCCTAGATGGTGAAAGTTGTCATGAAGACGTCAGGTTGCAGGAAGGAACGGGCTGTGGCTCTGTTTTGCCCTCCTGCGATGACATGGGATTCACCAAGAATCCCATCCATTTTCAGGTGGAGGGAGCATTGCCTCATGTAAGCAAAGGGGGAAACTCCTCCTTGAGGGAAAAGAAAGTCAGAGGCAAGCTCTAGTAGGGTTTCTTGCTCTTCATTTTTTTTTAGCAGAGATTAGTGAAACAAAAGTACATTTGTAAGAAGATAACTCCAGGATTTTGTAGCATACTTCTGTAAAGCTCAGAAAGATGATAGTGATATGCAGCACATATACATCATCCACTGCTGAAAAGATTGAAGAAAAACCTCGCTATTACTGGAATGATAGAAACTTAATGTCCTGACTCTATCATGCAAAGATATGTGGAAAAAGCCTATTTGAGAGATTACGGGAATTCATCGAGCACAAACAGCTGTGAAGGCAGCCTTAAATTTTGAGATTGATGGAATTTTTGCAATACAGAACATTTTAATTACTTCATTTAAATTCTGTCTGTAAGCTGACTTTTTGCACTGGTTTCAGAGTGTTGGAAGACGCTGCATCATATATGGAAGTAGCAATTGCCCATGCACGCCCACTACAAAATGCCCTTGGTGGACGAGAACATTTCAGTTGTTCATCACATCAGACAGCATTATGACAGGCTGGCTAAATACAGTAAAACAGGAGAAGAAGAATGTGGGTCCATAGCTTTCATTTTTCTGAATTGCATAACTGCTTCGTAAAACTAATCTCTTTACGGGCAGAGGATCAAATTCTCATCTCTCAACGTAGCTGGAGTTACCCCAGCAAATCTGGAATGACTCAGGAGGCTCTCAATCCCTCAAACCCTCGATCTTGGTGTGAGCCACCTGCTGTGGTGGAAGCTGCTGGGCTGCAGAGGCAGGAATGGGGATCAGGAGGACTGCATCCCCCAGCAGACCCTTACTCAGACTGCTCCAGAGGGAGAAGTGCTGACTGGCTCACTCGCCCTCAGCGCCCAGATGGAGGGTGGAACAGCCAGAAAGACCAAAAAAACCTTCAGAGTAGCAGAAACAATGTGATCAAAGTGAATCAACTTATCTGTCCCATTAGATCAGCTTTTCTTACCCATTTTCTTGTCTTCTTATTCTTTCTCCCATTTAGCTGGATATATATTATAAAACATATATAGTGCAACATACATTTATGTCAAGCTAAACTGGGTAACTACCGCTGATTGCATCTATTTTGACTAAACCACATGGCAAAATATTCAATAAGGAAATTGTACGTATTGATAAGCAGCAGTAGCAACAAGAAGATAAAACAGATAAAGGGGACGACAAACATCAGAAAGGAAAAATCCCTCCACCAGCAGTGTCACAGTACCTGCTCTGTCCTTGCCCTCTTTCCATGTGGAGGACCAGCGCTTGTCTTGGCTAGCAAGAAGCACAGGCACCCCCGTGGAGAAAAACCCCGCACCTCTGTCAGCGAGTGGTCTTAAGGCAGGACCAGGGCACTTGTGATCAATGCTTGTCATCGTCCCATGTGAAAAACTCTTTTCCGAATAAAGCTCGTGTAGCACTGGAGCAGGAGGGAGCCCTTTGCCCTGGGCCAGGCGCTGCGAGGTGCACGGCTGGCTCTAGTATGTGGGACGTGGCACATCAGTGAAGATGCTGGCATGGCTTTCACCCGGTGGCACTGAGACCTGTGGGACAACTGACACTCTTTGTCTTGGCTTGAAATGCCATCTAGGGTGCCTGATAACCTGCCTTGTCATCTGCTTGTAAATTAGCCACCATCGATTCTGTCCATCCTAAGAAGGACCCTTTTCCTTGGACAGATAGTTCCTGCATCATAAGCTTGTTAAAGAATTCATTTTACTAGAGTGGTATTGATCTGCTTCCCTCGCTTTTAGTGAAGTCCTTGAAGTCCATACTTTTCTTTTAAAGAAAGGAAGCAAGCCGTATTATTCTAAATTTTGCCTTAGCTCATCATACATATTACAAGCAGGTGGGTCGTCTGCACTGTAATGACTTTCTTCCAGGAACATTCCTTTTGTTACATTCAGATGAATTCTTTTAATGGAATTGTTTTTCACATAGCTTTCAGTAATGCTCCTTTATGAAACTTCCATCTGGGTGTAAGTCAAATTGTGTGAAACTTATTACAGTATTCCTATAAATGACTTACTAACTGAAGAAAATTTAGAATGGAGAAATATTTTACTATTGAAACTTCTCTAAACAGCCAGTTTTCAGTAGTATTTTCCTTGCCCTACGGCACCAAACACTGATTCTTGAGACTTTATATCTGTGTGTGCTAATGCTGAAAATGTATTTAAGGTCACAGAAGCCATTTTTACTAGCTGTTTTAAAATGTACCAAACAAATGGTGAACCAGATTTTCCAATGTCAGATTTTTTTTTTTTCTTCGTCTGGTTATTCCAGTGTTGATCTTGCATCTTCCAGTACTACTGCATAAGGAATACAAACTTTTGCTGCCGATCTTGATAAAGCGTTGTTGCTTCTGAGATACGAAAAAAAAAATTCTTGGCTTCCCATTTCACTGATGTGTGTTACAGCTGCTTGCCTTGTAACTTGCCCTTGATTCAGCGCAGCAACTCAATGTGTTTATTAATTAGATAGTAAGACATGACTAAAAAAAGTGCCCTTGAAGTAGAGCTTATAGTAAACAACATATTTTTCCATTTCTTATCTACATAATAACAGTGCCTCGAAAAAAACATCAGTACTTTCTAGGCTTGTTGCAGCACTTCAGCTTTCACCTATTTTGCAAGTAGAAGTAAAGTGGGTTTTAAAGTAGGGTTGGCTGCACAGTCTTTGTGGGCTGCTGCTGGGGTAAAGCCTTCTCAGCCACCTGCACCCAGTGTGGAGCTACCCTTGCTCTCCGCTTGGCTCGCTGGCCAGCTTGTTGGGCTGGTACTGGTACACGGGTTACTGGTACACACACTGTTACTGGTACACACACTAACCGCAGTGGTATTTTTTATAAGGTGAGTAAATCAGCTGGTAAGGAGAGGATCATAGGATTATAAAATCATGGAGTGGTTTGGGTTGGAAGGGACCTTGAAAGATCAGCTAGTCCAACCCCCCCTGCCATGGGCAGGGACATGTAGGATTCACGGTCGAAGATATTAGTCAAGGTTGAATCAAATGTATGGGGTCTACACCACTAACCTGCTGAAGTGCATAAACAAGGTGGTAAATTTTTACATCAGCCAGACCTGTAGAGGCCTTTGAAGGCCCTGGTAATGTCGCTGTGATGTTGTCCTTTCACCCTTTGGTTTCCGATATTTGGTTCTTGTTCCCCAGTTGCAGCTTTGCAGCCTGCGCTTTGGTTACAGCTGGAGCCCCACAAACGGAATTTTGTCTGTTGCTTCTGTTCCTCAAACTGTGATTTAGCAACTCCCTCTACTCCCCAAAACACTGGTACATGAAGTGGTTTTTTCCAAATGTCATTTTTAGCTTCTTTCCTGCTTATTAATGACTGAAATAGTGGAAACGGCAATTGTTGTCACTGACCTCCCTTAACAGTTTAGTACTGAAAAATTTCCTTTTTGTTAAAAACCAAAAAGGTGGAGGTTGTAATCCAGTCCAAGAACACGACAGTTCCAGCTCCATGGTAAGAAGCAGTGGAAGCTGTGATACACTTTTTATAACCACAATTTCTCTCGATCCTCATTTTTCTTTCTCTTGATCCTTCCCCCCCCCCCCTTTTTTTTTTTTCTGTTTTTTTAAGGAGTAATGTTTTATCAGACCTGGAAACGTTCCCAGAGATCTCTTAGCTAAGGGGAAAGAAAGCTGATGACACTGTAAGGAGATCAGGGGCCCAGATCCCCACGTAAACGCCAGCTTGTGGGCACGGAGGCTCCTACTGCCAGCTATGAGGCATGTGGTTTTGCCTTTGCCACCAACGCGACCCTCACCTCTGGGTTGGTACCTGCGGTGGTAGCCCAGGCACCCCCCACCCCCCGCCGGCTGTCTTTGCTCCAGACGAGCTCCAGGTGATAGTCTGGAGGTAGCGGGTGTCTCAGCATGGTGATCGAAGGCAGTGAAGCTAGCTTGATTTAAAATATGCTTTTTGTCCATGAACGGGGGGGAATAAATAACCAAACCCATATGCAATGACTTTGAACATCTGTTCTAGTGCTGTCCGGGGCCATATGAACCGTTTATAACCTGAGGAGCTCTGGGTGCAGAGTTACTCATTTGCTGTCTTACCTATACATTTCTGTAGCGATGCTTGATATTTTTCTTTCCAGTTTACGCTTGAATTAGACTTTTTTATGGGTAAAAGTACTTGTTTCAGAGGAAATTAAAATGTGCCGCTTATGTTTCTATTCATAACTTACTGATAATAAGTAATCTTAATATATTACTTAATAAGTATCTTAACGTAATTTTAATTCTAGTTTAACATAGCATCTAGCTAGAAAATTTACTGTGTCGTGTTTCAGGAATAGTTCAGACTTAGGCAATTCAAAAATATTAATAGCTGTTATTGTGTCGTGGGAAAAGAAAAAGAAAGCAACAAATATTAATGTGCCTGAGTCATTCCGACTGTCTTTTCTATCATATATAGAATATATGATATCATATAAAAGGCATATCCTTTTAATTGAAAAGGAAAAAATAAATCCTCAACCCCTGTGAAGCAACTCTCTTTCTTTCAAGCTTCCTGTCTAGACTTGTAGACAGAAAAAAATCTCCAGGAACCAGCTCATCTCTCGCTGCCTCTAGCACCAGCACCCAGAGCCGGCTCGCTCGGGCTGGGCGATACGCAGCCCCGCTCAGTCCGTTCAGCAACGTCTCCTGCCTCCACACAAAGACTCCCAGGAAAACACCACCATTTAAAATCAAATCTCCATAGGATCCCTGGGGAAAAGCGATGGTTTCCTATCCCTGGAGATGTCCCTATAAGCGTTTACATGGCTGAAGAAGAAAAGCAGGACGCAGCAGTTGGTCCTAACGAAGGCGTTGCAATGGTATGTGGGCATCTGATAGCCCCTACGTGAAGATCCCCAAAGGGCCTCTCATTTTGTAGTTTGATTGTTGCATGTTTTTCTTTTTTGCATTTTATTTATGTGGATTATTTGGGTTTTTTCTTAAAATATCAAGGGTAAGATCCTGGCACCCTGCTGCAATCAGTGGGAGGTTTGCTGACTCTAGTGGGATTCTGTAAATGTAAAAAGGTTTTCTTCTGAAAATGTTACATTTTACGCTTGTTTTTAAAAGAAGCCCTCCCAGTGGCAGAGCTTTGTTGATCGGCTTGGGCTTTGGCAGTGATGCCTGACTGCCAGGGCTGCTCCCGACCTCGGGGGCTTCCCGAGGGGCCGTGCCAGCTGCTCAGCCCCGGCTTCCCAGCGCTGGCTGGAGAGAGCTGGATGGGCACTACAGCGTGGTGAGAGGTCTGTGGGCAAGCAGGGCCGCTGGCGTACAAATGCAAGTAAGAGCTGGGAAAGCCAAACAGTTTGGTGTAGCTTCCAGGTTGTTTGGCTCCCCCATATCCTGTAATTGCTGCTTAAACAGCACGAGTCAGAGTAGCGTACCGGCTAAACCCAGAAATAACGCAGGTCCTCGTCTTCACAAGAACTCGTCCAGTCATTTGACATCTGAATTTCCTTCATGCGTGTACTTCAGGAAATAGCAGAAGGTACTGCTGTTGTTCCCTGTGTCATGGAGACCCTTCCCAGGACCACCAGCTAACCCCATGGGTCATTACTTGTCTGAGCTCAGCTGCTTTAGCCCCAGACCTAATTAGGAAACCTTGCCCTGCTCCCTTTGCAGCTGCTGACGGAGGCTGAGGCTTTGGCTGCTCTCAGGGGGACGCAGATGCTCCCCCAGCTCTGCCCTGGGCAGCCCGAAGTGCTCTGTTATCTCCAGGAGAGTACATTTGGATTGGCAGGCAACATTAATGCCTAGGGAGGCAGAGTTTTTAAGCTCTCATTTTTGCAACACGCGGCTGATGGAGTGGATTTTGGTAAGTTGTTCTGACATCATAGTGGAGCAAGGAAGCGAGTGGCTGATTTTCTTTTTCCCGTGCCAAAGCACTGGGAAGAAAATACCTGAAGTTTGTAGTAGTGGGAATAGGGCAGGCTTTTATCTGTTTCAGAAGTTCAGCTGAGACTCCGTGTCAGGCGGCAAAGTGCAGCGAGCAGGGTTTAATCCAGATATTGGTACGCTGGGACTGGAAATGCCCCAGCAAACAGGGCTCCTGCTACACAGCCCAGCCAGTTTCTTGCATCCCAAATCTGATTTGAGGGTATATTAGCCGGTGTTGTAATAGTTCAGTATTTCTTTAATTCTTTGCAGAGACGACGTGAAGGAACGCTGTGCTTGTATAATATTCAACTGCTCGGTGGCACGGGGTGCAGTGTTTTTGAAGGCTGTACCCCAGCAGCATCCCTAGGGAGAAGCTGTAATACATCGGACAATGACTGGAGTTAATTTCTGTAAACAGAAATCTGAGATCACGCAGGCAGGCAAAACCAGTGGGAAATAATTAGGTGTTCCAGGGCTCCTTGGGATAACCCCAAATCAGAAGAGAGGAGAAAGAGCACTTAAAAAAAAAAAAAAAAAGGTTATTGGAGTGCTGTGAGGCAATGCAAAAGCCCAATGGGGAGAAAGTGAGTTTGTGTCCAAATGTGCGTATGCAGTGATTTTTTCCTTCATGTGTTTTGCTCCAGAGCTTTTATTTGTGCACCATGTTCTTGTCCCTAATAGCCTATCCTGCTTTTGGAAAGGGATGAAGGAGGGTTTGGTCAGCAACAGCTGATAGTTGTTATTAAACTATTGTTGAGCTTACATGGGACAGGGTACACTGGAAATCAGAGGCCGTTGTGAAGGGGAAAATTATAGCTGTGTCTTGGTATAGTGCATTCATGCTGAGCCAGATGATTATGGAGTTCACAGATTTGGTGTTTAGGTAGTAAGAGTATGAAAATATTCTGTGCCTGAATTTCCCATCAAGGCCAACTGGAGAAGATAGTTTTTCTAGATGTCTTGTAAATAAAAATTTGTTATTTTCATAATAATTCTGTGTGATCACAGAAAATCAAGGCAAAGCTACAGTTCCTGGTAAAAAGGGATTTAAAGCAGGCTTCTATTAGATTGCATACCCTCTGTAGCCTTTGCGTGTGGCTCCCATCGTTGCAGTTTCTTGCATAAGTCTTGCACACACTTGTTTTGTTTTCTTTCTACAATGTTTATTTCCCAAAAAATTCCTTTTGGCTCTTTTCACATCAGGCTTTGTTTCTGACCAAAGGCTGTCACAGACTGACTTCTTACAGCCTGAGTGCTGTTGCGGTAGCATTTGCTATGCAGAAATATTTCTGGGAACCTGGAGAGCTCTTGGCTCCAGCAGGCTGGAGGATACAGGGAAAGTGAAGGGTTTAATCCATCCTAATAGGGTTGTAGTGTATTGGGAACATCTGTTTTGGGTCCAGTATCCCATTTCATATGAAGTTTCCTTTGTTTACACTTCTGAGAAGGAAAGCAGTGGGATTTTCCCCTGGCA
>NW_009260775.1:1197624-1215697 GCF_000687185.1 Egretta garzetta
TGGCCAAATCAGGAGGCAGGACTACAGGCAGGGAGGGAGATGCCTGCCTCAGGTAAGGCCAGGAAACCCATGCAGTTCCATTTTTTAAAATATGTATCTTGGAGAGAAGGGCGATAGGAAGGAAGCTAAAAGGAGTTTCTAGGAAAAGGGCAAAATTGTAAACTCTTCCCCTTTTGAAAGCTGAAGGATATTGAGGTTGTGACCTGACACATGATCCCAGAGAGGACTCAGCTCAAGATGTTTTTTTTTTTCCTTTGTGTGAGGTCTTGAATCCTTGTTATAAAGAGGAAAATGCAGATTTCTGCACTAAGAAATCACAGGGTGATTCTGGGGCTTCCCGAGAAGTTGTTCTAGTTATTATATGGGATCCGAGTTGGAAGTGTTGGAAGTGCTGTGCAGACGGCGTAAGAGCTCTCGTAGCTGCTGAAAGCCTGTGCATGTTGTTCCAGGCTGAAGTGGGATGAAGTTTAGCAATCATTTCCAGTGTCCTCTTCACTTCCTGAGTGAGAAGGGGGCTTGGAGCAGTGCCCTGATTTTGCTCAGGGCAGCAAGCCTTGCCTGCCTACGTGGTGGACACTATGGTTTTGGCCCGTCCTTCCAGCAGCGGTCCCTGCCTGGGTAGCAGGGGCATATTCCCCGAATATTAATGGTGGAAATATTGGCAGAGTGCCTATAGCTGTACTGTGCTGGTGTGGTTTTGTATTGGGAATGTGAGGGGCCATGGGATACACACCAGCAGATGTCTGGATGAGGGATGTGGAGCTGGTGCCAGGTTGCTGTGCTGGAGTGTGGTGCCCGGGCACCCTTGGGAAACCAATGTCCCATGCTGCCAGGTCATATGTGCTGCTGGGATGTATGTGATGGTGCTGGTGCGTCCCAGCGGGGCTGGACCCGGTCACCACCGTGGCAGCTCCCAGCGGGGCAGGCTGCACGGTCGCGGATGAGCATCGTGGAGCTACTGACGTCCGGTCTCTGCTGCCTGTCTCTGGTGCTTCCTCCTTCCCGTCCCTTCTATGTGAAAGTCAGCCATGGCTGCTGAACGGCGCCCCGATAGGCTTCATCTCTGACTTTCTGCCTTTCAGATGTGTAATTACGTTTTTCAAGTGCTGGCGGTATGTTTTGCTGTTTCCTCCCTTGTGCGGCCCAGCTGCTCTCTTCGCCTTCGTTGAAGGTGTGGGTTTCAGGCCAGGCAGCAGAGTTCATCATTTCCCTTCTTCTGTGGCTTTTCTTTCATTTCAGGCATTTTATCTTATAGGACATTGAGGTCAGCATTACTATTATTAGAACATTTTCCAAGCTCTCATTTAACAGACCTTCAAAATGAGACAAATAAAGGATGTGTAATGAGTCAATCAGGCCATCACAAAAGGCTTGGTAAATGGGCAGTAGCCCAGTACAATCAAACAGGAACATTACAGCAACTCAGGAAAATGCTACCTCTCTTCATAGATATATTTCCAGATGATATTTCAAAAAGAGGTTTTTTTTCCTTAGGATTTTTTTTTAGCATGAGGACCAGGAGGATCCTGAACTGAAATCTGCTCAAACCCCATAAAAATACTTGTCCATTCACGTAACAAACTGGTCTCTGCTTTCAGCCTTCAGTTTTGTTTATATTTTGTAATTGTTTGTGGTCCAGCTGTTACTGCTCTGTGTAAATAGGAAACTAGTGAAATATAATGGAGTTTCTCATCAGATACCCACCAGAATGTGTTTGGTTATTCTTGCATGTGCCATCTGTTTTTAACAAGGGCTTGGATTAATCAACCATAACAACTGGTTTATCAATATTATATCTTCTCCATAAAGTGGTATCATAAGCATGATTATATTTGGCATGAAAAGCTGGTAGATCTTATTCCTGTATATGCAGTGGGTTTTTTTTTCCAAAGGGGAGCAATATATTTTCCTCTGAAGAATGTTGCTATTGCTGGAGAAACGTACTAAGGAGGTGAATTGTGTTTCGTCAGACGTCCTAAAAATCTCGGACTCCCTTGCCAAGGCGACTCCGTGCCATTCCTGGAAGAGTTTCTAGAGCAGTCCTGTATCATATAATTAATATACAAATTTTTGCACAATTGTTTCCATATCTTTAGATTTTCTAGTTGGTTGTTGCTCTTTTCCAGTATTTCATGTTTTATTATTGTTCCCCTTAGCTTTCAAAGATGATGTTAATTTATTTACACTCTTCCTAAACTCAGCTAGAAGCAGATGAGACCCACATGTGAGCTAATAATTCTAGATATAGGCCATGGAAGAGATCTGAATGCTTGTTTCCCTTTTCTCATTCTCCTACGAACATTGAGTATTTTTGCATGATTCGTCATATTAAATAAAATAAATAACCAATTCACTAAGAAGTAGTTAATTTCTGTTAGAGAATTTGGTTGAACGTGAAACAAAAATGAGGCACACCTTCAGCGAATAATTCCAGCTGGAAAAACAAGGAGACACGTTATTGAAAAGTCAAAGCATTTGGCATCTTAGAAATTAAATGTTTCCTTATTAATTTCACAACACAAAAACCCCACTTGACACTGAATATAGGCATGCATTCATTTTAAAAAGAGTGAAAAGCAGCCCCTAACCTCCTACATGAAGGAATGGGGAAGTATAAGTTGATGAACTGTTTGGTTTAGTTTATAGTGGTATTGGTGCCGGGCAGTCCTGTCAGCAAGAAAACTGAAGCAGTTTCTGTACAAGAAAATTGTATTTTCTGCAATTTTTCAGTTTTCACATTGATTCAGAAAAATCAGTTTATGGCGTGATATAACAACATACTTTGTTTCCCAATGCCATAGGGTATCAGACTCATATTGCTTTTATCACTTTAAGTATATATGGGTAATAAGTAATACCACAGAATCATAGAATCCGAGGTTGGAAGAGACCAGATACTGTTTAATGTGCTGAACACTTACGCCTTTTTGTTGTGCAGTATAAGACAGCATCTGTTTCTTCCGCGGGCTGGGACACAGGACCCAGCCCCTCGGCGGCTTGCTGGCCCTTGCACGCAGGCACGTCTATGTCTGGCGGGCACACCTGCGACGCACGATGGTAACGGAATGAGCAATTTTTTTATACATCCGCTATACATTCTGGATAATTACATCGCTCTTCCTGCCCGTGATTTCTAAGGACCGAAGGGTCTTGTGAGATCTGATTTGATAAACACTGTTGAAAGTTTAAATATAATGTTACAGCAGATCTTGAGGTAAATACGGAAACAAATGTGTTTAAAGTTGGATAAATACATCGATGTTAAAAGATATTTCAATTTGACAGTATTTTGTCGTTTAGCAGTATTTTATTTTTCTGGCTTCTAATAGTCTCATTTTAGATGTGAATTGTAGCACAAATACATAAGTCAGCTGTGAATGTTCTGGGGCTTGAGGTCCTGTTTGAATCTAGCCAGGGTGTAGTAGTTGTACTGTACAGGTAAAATGAAAAGCAGATGGTTTCAGACTTCAGCGATCTGCATATAAACAGCTTATCGCAATCACTACGGCTTCATGGGTGTGCTATTTGCAGGATACCCTCCTCGTACTGAACTGTGGAAGTGCTGGGACAAATGTGTTTACACAGAAGAGAGATAGAAAAGGAGCGCGTTCATAGCTTCTGCTGGAGAACGAACAGAAACCATCTGTGTACTGGTAAAAGGACTAGGTCATGTGGTTCACATTTTGGAGGGGAAAAATCAGATAACAATCAGTAATTTCTATCTTAAATCTCACTGCACTCAAAATGCACCCAGGTTAATTTTCTCTTAACTTTAACAAGTAGTGCGAGTATCATTTTTTTTTTTTTAAGGATGAGGAAATGTGGCCCTAATCTTACCTAGCAAATCAGCATACTGTATATACATATGCCACCCTATATAAATACATATATACCCATACTCAATCTTACAAAATATTGGAAATCCTATTGAAGTTAATGCTTCTGACTGCTGAGCTAGCCTAGAAACAGCATTATTCTAATGTCTCATTATTAGAGAAACAGTGTGGGATCATTCAAAACCCATCTTCAGACTCCTGCCACAAATGAGAAAGGGAATACAGTTAGCCGGGTGTAAGCAATTAGTTCTCACTTGATCATTTCCGTATCGTTGAGCGCTTTATTTACAACCTTAAATCTCCCTTCTTAGGGCTCTTTAAAAGAGAAATAAAAGCAAGTTTTAGAACAGAATCTTTAATCCATGTGGTAAGAATTAAGTTAAATCCAAATGATAAAGTTCAGAGCCTTGGTACTGTATTCGTTTTAATGCTTCAGCATTTCTGACAAGCTATGGAGAAATGAACCTGTGCAGGTTACAGGTTATTGTTAAAAGCTATTCTGTACTAAAAGTGCAGTCAGTATTTTAAAAACGGCAAGTCATGTCAGTACGAAAAGCTAGATTTTTCACCTTTATCCCTTTCTCGTACTTTGCTACTTTTGGTTCCTACTTCTCTTTTCAGTGTCAGTTCTTGCCTTTAAACATGTTCGATGCGTGGTTATCCCTTTTCCAAGAGGACTTCCATCACCGTCCCAAAGGGAAATGTGTTGGACATGTAGTTCAGGAGGCTTCAACACGTGAATAATTGTGAAGAACAAAGATCCTCATGTAGCTGGTGATCTTTACAGCAAATTAAGTGCTTCTTGGAGATGATGCTATTTTTGCTTAGTGTCAGGCATCAGCCTGTTAATATCATGCCCTATTTACAGAGACTGTTGTCTTTCCTTCTCTGTACAAAAGCAACTTCCTTTCTGTCTCACTTGTTTCCACCATCACTGTCTCCAGGATGGAGACAAATTTCAGCGAGACTGTGAATAACAAGGAGATGAGTAAGTCAACCACCCAGAGAGAAAATACGGAGATGAGCTTCTTTCTTCTTCCCTGGCGGGGTTGGGTGTTGGAGGAGGGCTGGGGAGAGGGTGACAGCAGAAGGGGCACTGCGAGGCACCGCTGCCTTGCGGCCAGGGGAGCAGCCCTTTCTGCCTCTGCAGGTGCCTGGTTCTGCCACTGGCGGCACGTGGGTGCGTTCCTCACCGTGCCACTTATGGGGCTGTAACCCATATAACCAAGGAGTTAATGCATGGGTATGGGCACAGGCGCCGTGGCCAGGAGATGTTAATGAGGGCAGCAGGTTTCCCATCTGACCATAAAACATGACCTGCGGATCTCTCCAGCCCAGTGTTAGCACCAGCAGGTCATTTGCCATTGTCCAAGGGCTTGCCCTCCCAGTGAGACATCTGTGACCCACTTTATGGGAAAATAATCAAGATATCTCAACTCTCACACTTTTTTCAGGAAAATATTTAAACTGCTGAAGCTGTTCGTCACATAATCACAGAATCACAAGGTTTGGAAAAGACCTCAGGAGATCATCTAGTCCAACCCCCCTGCTAAAGCAGGTTCATCTAGAGCAGGTTGCACAGGACATCGTCCAGGCAAGTTTTGAATATCTCCAGAGAAGGAGACTCCACAACCCCCCTGGGCAGCCTGGGCCAGGGCTCTGTCACCCTCCAAGTAAAGAAGGTCTTCCGCATATGCAACTGAAACCTCTTATGTTTCAGTTTGTGCCCATTGCCCCTTGTCCTGTCGCTGGGCACCACTGTAAAGAGACTGGTTCTGTCCTCGTGACTTCCACCCTTAAGATATTTGTATGTGTTGATGAGGTCCCCTCTCAGTCTTCTCTTCTTCAGGCTGAACAAGCCCAGCTCCCTCAGCCTTTCCTCATAGGGGAGATGCTTCAGTCCCCTCATCATCTTTGTTGCTCTCCTCTGGACTCTGTCTAGGAGTTCCTCATCTTTCTTGAACTGGGGAGCCCAGAGCTGGACACAGTACTCCAGGTGGGGTCTCACCGGGGCAGAGTAGAGGGGGAGGATAACCTCCCTCGACCTGCTGGCCACACTCCTCTTAATGCACCCCAGGATGCCATTGGCCTTCTTGGCAGCAAGGGCACATTGCTGGCTCATGGTCAGCTTGTCACCCACCAGCACTCTCAGGTCCCTCTCGGCAGAGCTGCTTTCCAGCAGGTCATCCCCCAGCCTGTACTGGTGCATGGGGTTCAACCTCCCCAGGTGCAGCACTCAACACACAAATTGTAAATCATAAATCCACATAAACTGTAAATCAGTTAGAGGTGGTGTGAGCTGGTCCTACAAGCCGCGGTTGTTTATAAATCACCATTTGAGGAGATAAGCTTTTCTCTACCAAACCAAAATCGTTCCCCAGGAAAAGCACAGCTCAGGGGACACTTGCTCCTCTTTGTATGCCTCTCAGTATGGCTTCCAAAGAAGAGCCAGCATAGGCAGGGCCACTATCAGTGACCATCAGGGCAGCAACACATATCGTAGGCTTCCAAAATTTGCCTAGCTTCCCGGGTAGAAAAGTGTGCATGACTGGTCTTGCATGCTGAATAGTATCTTGAACTGAGTAGCTTCACTGAAGCCAGTGGCACGCCAAAAAAATGATGTTTCTCTGCTAAATCTTTGCAGGATTTAGGGCTGCCTCTGGACCACTGCTTTCTTGCCCAGACACACATATGCGCCGCACATGTCCTCACGGTTTGCTAGGCAGTCCCATGTGATGAAAAGTGATGCAGTATTACCAGCCCAGATTAGTATTGCTCTTCTGTAAGAACTGGCTGCCTTGAAATTAGGGCTTGTAGTTGAGTACAGGCGCCCTCGCTTTGCGATGCTCGGTCTCCAGATGTGCTGCCTTGTAATGACACTCTAAATGGCAATAACGTACACTGGAAGAAGGGTGCAGAAAAATATTTTCTAAAGGGTGTTTCAAATTTTGGAGGCGGTGCTCCCACAGGATGAATTTTAAATAATTACAGCAGTGGCATATATCAAGTTTTAAATAGAAATCAGCGGGGGCTCCTTAGGCTGCCATGGGATCTGGGAGCCTGCTTTTTGGTCTCCCATGTGCACAGCTGGCCCAGCAGCCTAGGAGCTGTCAAGGAGGTAAGAGGAGCTTGGGAAAACAGGCTGATTTCTTCCGCAAGGGAATGGGTTTGACAATTTATGGTGACATGTTTCATGCTCAAAGAACTGTCATGTTCCAAGAGGAGAACATTTTGCCCAGGCAGTTTTTAGCAATGGTGGAGGTGGGGAGTTGAGTTTGGATTGTTTGGGTTTTTTTGTTCCTACATGTGGGTTAGCAAAATGTAGGTGAAAAGACAGCTAGGAAGATAAGGTACCATTGCTTTCTTGTGCTATTCCTCTTTTTCCCATTTCTCCGACAGTGTTCAAGGACTGTAACATGCTGAGGGATACAACAGTTCAGTTTCTTCCCTGCTAAGCGAAAGAGTTAAGTTTAGGGCTAGGTTACGCCTGTGGACCATCCAAAGTTCCTGCAATGCCCCAGTGAATTTGGCTGACAGACTTAATGTTGCCTGCATACCATGGTGACCCATGCACCAGAATAACCTGGGGAGACGTACGTGTGTCCCAGCAGCGCCTGCCCCTGCAGTTACGGTGTATGGAGATGGGCTGTTTATTTTCCTTTGCATTTATTCAGTTGCTTTTTCATCACCTGAGGTTGCTTTAATTTCAGCTTTCAAGTTTCAAAAACCACTCTGAAGGAGGCAAGTTAGGAAAATATGGCTTGATTCGGGGAAAAGGTATTGAACAGGTGATTGACTTCACTGAACCACGGCATTGCCCCTGCCTGCCCCTTCCTCCTTTCTTGTCTTCAGATGGTGACCAATTTGGAGAGACGACATCGTCCCGATCTCCGTGGTGTGTTGGTGAGGCTGTGATCCTACTGTACTGGGTTATTTTTCAAACCTATTTCGAGTCCCCATTTCTGTTGGTGTGTCCCAATGCTCCGTTCATTTTTCTGCCGTTGTGCACACTGGACACTGACCTTCACACTAAGTCATGCTTCATTTTCCTTAAACTAGGCACACCAAAGCAGCAAAATGAAGCCATTTGTTTTCACATTACAGTCTCCCCAAATGTGCTGTTTATGAGAAAAATAAGCATCTTTGCAACTGAGAAAAATAGGGAATAATTTTCATCCACATTGAAGAAGAACGTGCTATTTTGTATTTATATACAACTTCTGACTACTGTCATAAATGGTTGAGACAACAGTACACCCATCAGAAAGTATTCGTTCAGTACATCAGTCTGTATTTATAGTTTCTAGGTTTGGCTGATAAAGCTTTCGTATTGTTTTAGTCTTTAGGCTCTGTCACATTAATTTATTGCATGTTGCTTTCATGGTATATAGTAGCTATCTTTAAATCTGTATATAGCTCAGTTTTGCTTATGTTCTTTCTCTGCATGCAGGCCTACTCTTTTTGGACTTGGATAAAATCCATTGCTCCGCAAGCCTTGGCGTCTTATGTGAGAATTTGCTCCTTATCACTGCAGTAGAAAGCTTTAGGACTTTAATTTATTCATAAATATTTCAAAGGTCTTTGCTCTCCTTATTATCTGTTCAGTTTACATAGATTAAATGCCTAAAATGAAACATTTGGCTTCTGTGAGAATAGGGCCCATTTGTAAACCCTCCGGAGAAAGACTGACTTCCCATCGATGTGGAAATACGCTGGGGGCTCCTGCCAGTTGTCAGCCTCGTGGGGTGCCTCTTTGGTCTGGGGTGCAGCTGCAGTTAAAACTCCTGAAATGCAGTGAAAGGAGCACAGTGAAGAGGGAGAGAGGGTTTGGGGTGTCAGACAGTTTTCCTGACTGCACGTGATAGAGGAAGGCTGTTCCCGGGAGGGGTTTGCTTTGTAGGAGAAGTAACGCTTTCTGGATTGGTGCTTTATAAACCGAAATAGCAGAGAGACAGTGTCTGCTGACAGGAGACAAGGTTTGGCAGCTTGGGTGGGGAGCTCGTGGCACTGCAAGTGTGGAGGAGCCAGCAAATGCTTTGCTTTAATGAGCGAATCCAGCCCACCGCCCCTGGGCGTCTGTCCGTCTGGCTGGCTCACACGCGCACGCAGCCACGCTCTTTTACCACCACACGTCTGGTGAGACTGGGCGTCGCTGGTGCCAGCACCGTGCTCCTCAGGGGTGCATACATATACCCACACCCATGTGCTTTTATTAGCTTTGATTTTGTTTCTTAATTGGATGTTTACAGTGTGCAGAGCTGTGGGGTGAAGACAAAAAGAGCAGGGCTTTGCTCTGTTATGTATATATTATATACATACTACTTATAAATAATAAAATAGCAAGCTGTCCCATGAGGAAAAGAACTAATGAAATCTCTTGCTTCCTAAGTTTTGCCCTCCTCCTCCTCCTCCTCAGCTGTTTCACTCGGTCCCCTGACACTTCTGGCAGCGCTCCTTCCCTGTGCGGATACCGTCCTGCCAACATCGTCCTCGGCCGGGGGGCGAACGGGCAGCGTACCCTGCAGGTCCTGTTTGATCTCCTGGCTGGCACACGTACGCTGACAGGCAGCCCAGTGGGTTGCATGGACTCATGCTGCACTTGCCTTGCGGTTTTTCCCTCTCTGGACTCTTCCCTTTGGGCTTCTACTTGCCAGCCAGGGGTGATACAGAGTCTGTGGGAACCCAACGCCCCCTCTGTCAGGCCTCTCTTCTTCTGTGGGATGGGGCTGATGCTGGCTGGGGAGTCCACAGGAAAAAGGGCATTTGCCTTGTTCCCTTAGAAAAGTGGCCTGAAAATGGAAAAAAAGCTGTATTGAACCCCCCTTTTCCAGTCTTTTGTGTGGAGCCCGCCTCCGTTAAAGCTGCAAATGCTTCAGGGCTGAAAGCTCTGCACACGTGAAAAGCGTGGAAGCATTTGGGGCTTCTTGTCACATCGATGGCGCTAGCAATGACGGGGGGTGCCTGAAGAGCAGGCCAGGTTGGCTTTCTGTATGGTGATTTTTAAAGGCAAACCTGTAATCAGAGGTGTGGGAGTTTAGAAATTTTTGTGATTTTTTTTTTGTCTGATTAAAAGATTTAAAATAGCCATTCATGAAAGCTAAATAGAGTTTCTTCAGGAGGAAAGATCTAGCACCACACGTTGACTAACACAGTTCATGTCACTGCTGCACAAAGACCCAGGTTTCGTGGGAAGTTTTGCGTTAGAATAACCTTGATGCTTTCTTTTTTGAAATCTTTAAAAATAATGGCACGCCATTGTGCTTGATATATATGGTTTTGATGAAAATCTACAGAAGAAGACTTCTTTTCCTATTCCTTTTCAATTCTTGGCACAACCTCTGAAGGAAACTAAAAGGTAACCATATTTGCTTGATTTAGGTAGGGGCCAGAGGTGGAAGAGAAAGCTTGGGTCGCGAGTGTTTCACCACTTTAATAATTTAGGATTTTCTCGTTTGAAAATGACGCATCCCGATGTTATTCTAAACATAGTGTTTTAAACATACCCAGTGGTAGGGACAAATGGGTATATTTGTGTACGTCTATCAAACATATGTATTCTGTGACCTCACTTCAGCAAAATATTTTGCTGCTTCTTTGTGCTAAAAGAAAAAGAGATGGTTTGGAACCGCAGCCTAAAAATTGTCAAGTGCCGAAGATCTGAATGTAATTCTGTGGTTTTGTTCACAAAACTTATTTTTAGATTGGCCTGTCTTCTCCTTGCTGGAGAAATAAATCACAAGTCATTTACAAACAGCAGATAAAGAATTTGGGCTGGGTGCCCTTAGCACAGGCTGGTGGACTGATTCTCCTGAAAATATTATAACCTCTCCTGATTTTCACTGAGGAGTGGAGAGCCTGGCTTTGGCTGCAAATGCATTCATCTTGCAATATGTTAGCTTCAGCTTCAGGGTTTTTGTTGTTCGCTTGCCTTTTCGAGTATTTCTTCATTTATTTTTTTCCCTTTTTTGGGGGCTGATGCTTCTTAAATTCCACATAGGTGCTTCTCTGAGTGGTTTTTTCAGGTGAAGAGGTTGGTATACCCCAGCCATTCCTATACATTCAGGTCTGAAGCTTCACAGTGCCAGCATTGCTTAGGCTGCAATTGCATCAGCCTTGTGTCAGTGGTGCTGGTGGGGTTTCTCCCGCTGCTCCCGTGGCCTTGCCTACACGTTTGCTCCCCCCCACCCCCTGCGACCTCTGCTGCTGGAAAAGGCCTTTCCATGGTGCGGCACCGTCCCCTCTCATCCATCCCCATTGCCACCTCTTGTAAAGTTACAGGGACTCCTGCCCTGTTTCTTGCTTGTCTTAAGCTCACGCTTGCTGGGGGATGTATGTATGTGAGGACTGAAGCTCTCATCTAAAATGAAAATCAAGTGTGTTGGAGCTTGCAGAAAATACCTTGAAAGGTAAGGAGAAATAAAAACTACCCAAAGGTTGTTTTGCTGTGTGAGTGAGTCTCACACAGTTAAGCTGTCCCCCATGAATAGCTGCTGATTTGGTGTGAGTCCGCCAGACTTAGCCGAGAGGGAGAAGTTCCCACCGGTTTTGTAGAAATCAACCTCCGGGAGGAAGAGAGGCCCAGATGAGCGTGGCCACATGGGCGGGCAGGTCCCCCTCTGCTCCTGGTGCACCTTGGCAGGCAGCTGCTGGTGGCCCTCCCATTTCCCATGGACCTCTCTCGCAACCGCGCCTTGGCTGGATGCATCCCCAGGCCTGGTGTCCCTGCTGGCAGCACCAGGCATGAGGGGTGTGAGGGGCTCAGCCCTCCCGGGGGTGCACAGGGGGTCCCACCAGGCAGGCACTGCTTTTAGCAGCTGGGAGCTTATCAGAGATGGGATGTGACAGTTGCCTCTGTTTGGCCACAGCTCCTCCTGGATCCTGTTTTCAAACTGGGAAGAGTCATTAAAGGATCAGTGTAATCTCAGAATTAAATTGTAATTATAAAGCGAAAAAACACTTCCCCCTCTTCCCCCTCTCCCCTCTCTTCCACTGATGGTCCTCATTAAGGGATGCCACTTTCCTGTAAACCGAGCGACATCCCGGACACTCTCAGAGTGGATCCAGTCACTAAGTAGGCGTTTGCCATTGCGGGGCTGGTTTCTGCATGCTTTGCGAGTTTTGCTGAATATATTTAGTAACTCCAATTGTTTCTGGTAGCGCTTTTTTGTAAGCACCGTTGGGAATGCTTGTAAGTGTAGCTGCGCTGTTTTTAAAATACCATCTTAGCATGTCTAGCTCAGGCCAGCAGCAGTGGAAATCAATAGGGTTGAAAGCGAGCCTGGGATGTTGCTGCTTTGTTGGCATGTCTAGAAATTCATTAATTCATAATTCCTCTGAGCTCAAGTCCACAAAATTGGTTCAGTGAATCCTGGATGACAATTAACAAATACATTTATTTCAGGCTGAATGAGAAGATTAATTTCAAGGGTTTTTTGTGGGGTCTTTTTGCCTTTCAAGTATTTTTGCCCTTTATGCAAAGAGCATTTTGAAACTAAAGCATTGCGTTGAGGAAGCAGACCATTTCATTTTGAAAATTTTGGAGTGCATCAACTATTTTGGAACAGCTTGAGCACTGACATGAGCGTTTCAGTGGTACAAAAATGGAGAGGCAAAAGATTTTTGATGCTGCAACTACGTTTGTGCATACACAACGTGAACTGGAAAGTCTTGAGGGAGCAGCTTTACCTTGTTGTACCCAAGCCTGGCCCCACTGGTTTGGAAGTCCATCCTCACAGCCCCCCTGGGTGAGCAGCTGCTGCCTTAGGGGGTGTTGACTGTGGGGAAAGCCCCAGGGGTAGGTAGGTAGGCTGAACCAAAAGACATCCTGAGTCCCACATCAGCAGCTGAAGAACAAGGTGGTCAAGTGTTAACTCTCTTCTGAAGATGCGCCCAGTGCTCCTGGTGCAGAGACCTTGGCAACAAAAGCGGGGTTGATCGCTCGTGGCAGCACAGAGCTGCTCTGAGCCTCCCGCAAGGACGTCGTCACATGGAGAGTGACCCTTCAGCTCCATGTGGCTTTGGCAAGTGTCCAGGGTCCCACCAAATTTATATCCAGACCAGAATTAGAGAAGAACAGACTGATAGGTGTTGCCTCTGTACATTTTAAAGGGAATACAAGTTAACTTATTTCCGCAGAAGATGCACCTGTTTGATGCAGAGGTGATTTCCTAAGGAAATGATGGTGGGAATTGCGGGAAATACTCTACAAGTTGAAAAAGAGAGCAGCATTAGCCTCTCCCTGAAGATGCAGTGTACCCTGCCCCTCTCCCCACCCTTCGCCACCCAGAGGAGACATAAAATCAGAGAAAGCCAACACCAGCATGGCCCATCACTGCTGCAGCCTGGAAACATCAGCGTGGAGGAACCGCTCCATTTCATCTACATCTGCCCTCTTCACTTATTTGGTATTTTTTTCCTGTTCCTCAGCTTGCTGTCTTAATCATTCTGGAAAAGGTCACTCTAAACGTTATTTAAGAAAAAAAGACCTTAATCTGACACAGGCCGGGACTGAATACATGAAATTTCTGTTTGAAAATGGCTGTCAGTGCTGTTTCCCATCGGCTTCATTTTATCCCCTATTACTTAGTATTAGAAAACACAACGTAAGATGCGCTTCTTAGAAAATTCAGCTAATGGATTTGCTTTTTATTCATTAATTTATGTAAATCTTTAACTCTGTGGTCCCTTTATTGTTCTAATCTCTATGTTTGACTTTTTAACAGAAAGTTACCATTTTGACACCTGTGCACAGCTCGTGTTTATAATGATTCGTGTAGTAATTGTGACAAGCCGGTTGGTGTCACGCACGGTGGTGTTGGTTGTGGGAAATGCCATTAAACCTGGGAATTCATAAACCTTAGCTTTGAGTTTAATTTGAGTTTAAACCTTAGCATCGGCTCCCAGGCAACGGGCTCAAAAGCTCACCGGTGGAGCAAGTTGGGGCAAGTGTCACCTTCCAGACAAGCCAGGAGCAGCAGCAGTCCTTGCTCCTTGGATGAGCCCTGTCCTTCAGGATGGCACCGGAGATCCCTTTTTTTGGCCTCCATCTTACTGAACAGCTTCGTAATGCTGCTTATAGGTAAACTTTAACTTGTAAGGTATTTCTCCACCAGCTGCTGTTTGGCAAAAGGGCACAGGTTTAGACCTGCCATAAGTAGATTTTTGTTCTTAAAATGCCCTTTCCAGTTTGGTAGAGAAAAATGCATATTCATCTTCTGGGAATTCAAATTAATTTCTTGGGTGACCCTGGCACTGAGAGGGGCAGTTGGGGTGCATAGGTGTTTGGTGCCAGTTGAGGTGACCTTGGTTGTCCCACCTCTTGGCAGTCCAGCGCAGGGCCTGTGTCACCCTGCTATCTCCCCGGGAAGTCTCAGATACCCCAAAGTGCATTTGAAGTGGCACTAAATGGGTACACTTAGGCCCCTGGGTCTCTCCCAAAATGCATGCGCACTCCCCGATGAGCTGAGTGCCTCTGATTCCTCTGCAATCACCCTGTTACTAGGGAGGAAGAAGATTAAAGCAAGATAGGATGATTCTAGAAAATATAGGTTCTTGTTTGTAATCAAAACAAGACAATCTTTTGTAAACAGAAGCACTCACTGCACAAGAAAACAGAATTTGGTTCTGGATGATATTTGACTGTAAAGCTCATCAGCAGTTGCTCTGATGCTCAGCTGGCACAGAGGACTCTCCACCCCATCTGAGAGACCACTGTGAAGCTAGCATGTCTCCTGTCTTTTGGTACAGATGGAGATCCCTGCAGCCCTCCAGAGACACTGTACTTTCCTCTTGATCAAGATGAAAGCTGCTCTCTCCTACTTCTCATCCCACCACTTTTCCTGCCTCTTTCCTGCCCTGCTCCCTAATGATTCACATCAACATCTGTTCCCTGTTGCTTGGAGCTGGCTTCCAAAGCCGCAAGATAAGGACAGCTTCTAGGGTTTCGGTCTAAAGTGAAGATGGCAGAAGAGAGAACACTTATGAAAAATTGCCTCTTTTGTGACATTTTCTGCTTTCAGGAGTGCCTGCTTTAGATTGCACTATTTAGTATCATTCTAAAGCTGCAGACTAAACACAGAGGTACCCACTCTCAGCTGCGCACAGCCAGGATGGTGTACCCTACCCTACCCTACCCTACCCTTGTAAACTTAACCTTGGCCTTTGTAGCCTATAGATTAGAGGAACCCTTGGGTGATAGGGTCCAGCTTCTCACCTCTGCTGGCAATCATAACAGATGGTTGGTCACAGAATCACAGAATGGCAAGGGTTGGAAGGGACCTCCAGAGATCATTCAGTCCAACTCCCCTGCTAAAGAAGGTTCACCTAGAGGACATCATCCAGGCGGGTTTTGAGTGTCTCCAAAGGAGGAGACTCCACAACCCCCCTGGGCAGCCTGGTCCAGGGCTCTGTCACCCTCCAAGTGAAGAAATTTTTCTGCATATGCAACTGAAACCTCTTATGTTTCAGTTTGTGCCTATTGCCCCTTGTCCTGTTGCTGAGCACCTCTGAGAAGAGTCTGGCTCCGTCCTCGTGACATCCACCCTTAAGATACTTGTATGTGTTGATGAGGTCCCCTCTCAGTCTTCTCTTCTTCAGGCTAAGCAAGCCCAGCTCCCTCAGCCTTTTCTCATAGGGGAGATGCTCCAGTCCCCTCATCATCTTTGTAGCCCTCTGGTCCACTGGGCTCTGCACATACCTCCCTTATGGCACAGGGTGGAGAGTTTTTTTCAGCACCCAAGAGCAAACTGAAGAGTTTTAGTATTTGAGCTCTTTAGGCTTGAACAGTACGAATCATACGTAAGTCTGAGGCCATGTTTTCTCTAGAAAAAGAAAAAAAAAAAAAAAAAGAAAAAGCTTTGAATTGCTTGTGTTGAAGTTATCAGTACCTGTGCGTGCAAGGGTAAAGGGGCCTTTTGCAGGTTGAGGGCTTCCCTAAAGTGAGCATATACGTTCAGGAATACCCACACAACAGCTGCCTGTCCCATCAAGACACGGAGTGGTGAGACTGCTCAGAGCCTCACAGAAACACGGGCTGACACGCGGGAAGCCCACTGCCAGCCTACGTGTGCCTTGGCAGGAGCTGTGTCCCCTGAATCAGGCCCAGTGGGTGGGGAACGGCCCCTTGGGCTGCCCTGGGAGGGCGAGTAGTCGGACCAGGGGGGTGGGTGAGGTGGCTGGACCTATCCCCCTGGCACGGGGGGGCTGTGCTGCTGGTCCCCAGCTGGCCCCCAGCAGCATCCTGCTGCTGGACAGGGGGGATTTTAGCCACAAAGAGTTTCTTTTGTCTGTTTGGGGGAGCACTTGCAAGAAGGGTGGATCAAAGGACCTTAGCAGCTCCAGATGAATTGCCACACACCTCGTTAATCAGCTAATAAAATGAAATGAATATCCTGCACTTGGAAAGCCAAGTGAGAGGCCTCACAGTCCCTTCTACCATGTATTTCCCATGTTGTCCTCATTTAACCTCGCTGTGCAGTGGCTTTTATTTTTCATTACATTATTTATAGAGTGAATATTAGTGTAGTCCTTTCTTCTTCAGCAGTGGGTAGCATCCTCAGAAACAACAATCAAGTGCAAATCAAAAAACAGAGACCCATATATTTTTGGAGTTTATTTTACAAACCTATTTGTAATGGCCAGAGAAGAAAACACAATTAATAAGGAAGCAGGGAGTGGAAGCTCTGTTCTTTTATCTGAATATTTGTTTTGGCAGTGATCTGGAGTTCTCTGAAATGCTGGCTTAATTGTCTCTTGAGTTTGCCAACTGTAATTTTCTCTCCTATTATTAGAAATAAGGGCATTTTTTTGTTCACTCAAAGAGATTTATTTTCATAGCAAATGCATTATGTGGATCGTGTTAATGTAAAAATCTAACTTTTTGTTAACATCTTGCATTTAAGTTTATTTTGTGGCTCCAAGCTCTGAGATTTAACTCTAAGGAGCATTAATGCATCCTGAATCAGGCCGTGCATGCGGGGCTGCTTCCTGCCAAGCAATCCCCTCCGCGGACCCCACAGCCCCGTCAGCGTGTAGGGCTTCAAGGGAAGGAAGCAGATTCAGACCCTTCTGAGCCTTCTGAGCATGCACATTTTCCTCTGGTGGAGCAAAAGCTACGTCTCCTCCACGGGTAACCTCTTTATCCAATAATAAGGTCCTGGCTCAAAGTGTGTAAGTGCTTGGGCTTAAGTTTTAGCAGCCTTGTGCACTTTACAGTTGTGCATTGGGCTTTTAAAAGTGAAATGTAAAAGCAAGGAAGGAAAGCATTTATTTTACTTTTGATATGGGACCAATAGCATTTTTTCTTCATATTTTCTCTGACATAGCTGCCATAGAACTTTTTCCCTAGTGGAATAGTCACATTACTCCCGATATTAAGGCTACAACCAATTAAGACTAAAACACCAAATAGTGCCTGAGTGGTGATAAAATTATGAATGTTGGTGAGATGATTGCCTTTGCAGGAAGATTTCCTGTGAGTAGTAACTCTGCTGCTGGTGTTTCATGTAGAACGTGTAGTAAGAAATCTGCAACGCCTGCCAGAGAGGACAATGTTCCTGTACAATTTGGACTCGTGGAGAGCTGAAGGAGTCATTAGAACTGGCAAACTTTGCAAAGTATTTATGTTTGTGTATGAATATTCACAGATGAACAAACAAAGTAACGTGCATGTGCGCTTTATCCAGTCTTCTTTGAGATCCTTCAGAGGAGAAGGCTTCCTCTGCTCTTCAAGACCTGTTCTGCTTTTGACTGCCATGCTGCAGTGTATGGGAGGGCTGTTTCTTTTAAACGTTCCTTATCCACCAGAAAACACTCCATTTTGTAAAATTCTTTAAAAATGATCTTTCAGTTTATACTGTTTGTTTTTCTGGCAATTCCCTATGACCATTTTGATTTAATAATTGCAACATGTTCCCTTTTCTTTTTCATTCCATCTTTGCCTATATTGTTACCTGCTTAGAAGCAAAATTTAAACCCTCCCTAGTGGTTTTTTCCCCCTCCCATGGAGGCATTTGCAAGACTGAAGTTAGAGTAACTGGTATCTTTTGCAAAACTAGCATTCCCCCTAAAACCCAGGGTATGAATCAAATTAGCATTTAGCAGTTTTTGTCATGATGTGGTTGGAATAAGTTCCAAACAGCTCTTTATAATGAGATTTCCATATTTATAGTCATCTCTGAATAACTGAAAATTTTCCTGGGGACTTTGTAATTGGATGCTTTGTAACATTAAACGCTCTT